>NW_020664446.1:4881940-5021126 GCF_002925995.2 Terrapene triunguis | reverse complement strand
AACGGAGTGAGCTCTAGGGTGGCTTGATCAAAAGCCCTTCAGAGTCAATGGAAAGATACCCAGTCACTGCATGGGAGTGGGACCAGGCCTGTGATGCCTAACATGCTACCACTGTGTAGGAGGATGGTCTTAGTGTATGTGCAATGTGACTCAGGGAGCACGGGACCAGGATTCATCACCAAATTTGATCCGCTAGTTGGATCATTAGCTTCCCCGGTTTGGGCCGGGTACTGACGGAGAGTGTGTAAATGCTGGTCATTCTAGTGCCATGTAAATGCTGTTCCATGGACGGTGAGGGAAGATTACTCAGCACTTGTACAGGGAAAGGGATGTAAATCATTACTGACTCACTATCTCCTTTCGCTAATTACTAGCTACAGCATTATACACCCTTGTATACCTTCAAGGCCTAACCTACAAGCCTCGAATGCACAAGACTCCCTCCAAGTCAGGGGGGTCCGCTCCTGGAAGCCTCACAGAAGTGGACTCCACATGCTTAGAACTAACACTGCTTTGAAGAGAAAATAAGTTGGAAAGAAACATTTGTGTCATAGGCTGGTGCTTTCCCTTTTAAATAGGAACAAACCCCCCACTTTTCTGAAAGAACAACAGTAGTGAACATGGGAACATCCATGCTTTGTGGCAGGATCGAACGCTGTCAATGCTTTGTGGCAGCACACAACGCCCCTGGCAAACACCAGCTCAGATGGTTGATTCGGTTTCAGTTGTTTGCATTACCTGCCCATGCTTTTATGAGTGTTAGTCAAGCATCATAAATATAACATACACCCAAATGGTACAACCGGCAGGGCTGTATTTATCAGGGATGTTCCTAGTCTGCAAACTCAAACTTAGCTCTTCTTTCACAATAGATTGTCAGCAAACCACCATCTCAATTCAGCCTTATGCTGTCATTAATGTTTTTTGAATGGGCTCGTACTACCAGGGACTGGCCTGGCCTGCTAAGTTTAGACCTTCCCCAAACAATGTAGTAAACGAACAATCCACCCTGGGTGCCACTTTCTCATCATCTGCGGTGGAGGCAGAAACTCTTGAGGGAACCGCAACCTTATATGACCTATTGCTATGTCTCCACTGTGTATGTCGTTGGCACTTTGACTGCCCTTTCCCCCCATGGGTAACACTTTGGCTGTGTAAAGAGCCCATCCAATAAAGACCGGTTAACTAACTTATTGTAACTGGTTCTTCTAGAGGTTCTGTCCAGGTGGGTTCCATTTGTAGCATGTAGCACATCATGCATACAATGGGGGACCTACACACCACAAATAGGAGCCACATCCACAAAGACTCACAGGAGAACAGATACTTGGCTACAGTTTTAAACTGGGATTTTCAAAGGTGCGTAGAAGAGTTTGTTGCCTAACATCCACCGTAGTCCAATGGAAGTTGGGCACCTAACTAGTGTAGATAACTTTAGACATCCCACCCTTCACCTGTACTTGTTAGGAGCCAGATTTTTCTAAAAAGAACTCAGCAGGTCCCCTAAAACAAACAAAACAAACACACACCCCCCTACCTCTTTTGAAAACTTGGCCATTTGCTTTGGTGCCTAAATAGGAGCGGAGTTCTTTTACAAAGCTGGCCCCAGTTGTAGGTGTTCTCTTGAAAAATCTGTTCCTAGGAAGGGTTTGTTCCAGCGTAGGTGGGTATCTGCACCATTCGAGGGTTATGCCATTCATGAAGATAAATGCTAAGCCCCACAGACCGATGCACATGATTAATCATACATACTGCAAGCAGTCCCATTGGAGGCCTTGGGGTCTCTCTTGTTCTGAATAGTAAAGCCCAGCTGATACCAGGCATCACAACCCCGGAGGCAGCCCTGCAACAGACTTGGGAGGACCAGGGGCCTGTACAATGGGCAACCACAGAGTGGGGTCTGAGCACACTTGCGAAGGACCAGAGTTCTAGTCAACTCCAGACTAAGATGAGACCCCCTCAGGAGCTAATTGCAAGTGGGGGGACCCAGAGCACAGGCACACAGGGAGAGACAAAGGGAGGTGTTGATGGAGAAAGCAAGGGCAAGGCTCCCCCGCCAAAAGAACAATATAAAACTGTAACATTTCTGGGGGTCAGTTCAGCTCTCTCCTTACCCATCTCCACTGTCTTCCATGACTTCAATGGCACAGGTGGACATAAGGCTTTAGCAGAACTAATCATCTATGGGCCATGTCATAATGGACCTGCAGTGACTCCACCCCTGCGTGGAGGAAGATTATATCCACAGCTTAAAGCGATACCAGGTGGACACTGGGTTAGGAAGGGAAATACAACAGAAAATTCATCTCCTATGGAAGAATTCAGAGCCAAAAAACCTGAGCTGCCAAGAGCTGGGGTTTTGGGATCGTCTTGCTTTTAAAAACCCTGAAAAATCACGTGCTTTGCTTTGTTATGACAAAGACTATTAACTTCAGAGCTCTCAAGACTAATCTTAGATTAATCACCACCTTTCTGTGGCAGAAAGTCCAGCCCTATCCTCATAGCCATAGGAATATCACATAAAGGCCGTTTGGCTCAGACACGCCAGTATTGTGAAGGTGGATGCTCTTTTCTGAACAAGAAGGAAACAGCCATCAGGTCCAATGCTTGAAAGTTCAGCACTCATCCAGCAGAGATTGACAGTAATGAGGTGGCAGCTGGGGGGGTGGGAAATCATCTAATCGCACTGAAAACTTTCCCCTCTTCCTCACTGCTGCTCTGAGCTTCTATCGTGTATTTCGTTGGGAGAAAAGAAAAACTGGGTGTTATCAGTGAGTTTAGTCTATTCTGTCACTCTCGCAAGTAGCCAGAATCACTAACTCATGCCAGTGTTAGTCCAAGATTTATGCAGACTTTATCTTTCATGACAGACGAGCCATAATTCAAAGAGGCTGGTAAATTATCCCATATGCAGTTTATTCAATGCAGACAAGCAAAGGCGTGGTGAGATATGGGAGATCCATGTATCACTGACTATGAACAGCTCATTGAATCCAGGGATAGTTTATTATCCGGATGGTGATAAAGACTTAATTTCCATTGTCACGGAGGAATGAGTGCAAAGGGGAAGCATTTACAGTGCTATATGGTTTCTGCGCAGGCTGAGTCCCACAGCTGTCACTGGAAGGAGTTGTGTTTGTTTTACGCAGTCGTAATCTATGGGAAGTAGATATGCTCCAAACAGCACTCGTCTAAACTCTCATCCTGAGAGGTGCTGAGTGCCTATAATTCCCACCAGCTTCAGTGACAGCTGCAGAACGGTCAGCAACACACAGGATCTGGCTGTGAACGAAGGGGAGCATGACAGAGTGGAACCCTAGCTCCAAAAGTCACGTAACTTGCTACAGCAGGCAGTGCCAGGTCCCTGTCCTGTGTCTAACCCACCCAGCCAAATTCCGCACGCCAGGAAACACGCTCATTGTATTGGGCTCCTGGAAAATAGACATCGCACCACCGTGAGCTGTAGGCAGATCAGAATTCAAACAGTCACCCATGCCGGGCAGGAGCGTGTCTGCAGTTAGCCCGGGGAGGGTCTGAGAGGCAGGACCCCTCTGTTCTTTCCACTGACATGGCAACTCAGTAATACTCTACATGTGTCATCTGCGGGTCTCAGACAGAGGCCTCTCATTATGCCCACTAGCTTTTTTAAAGTAAATGGGGAAACTGAGGCACAGAGCAGTGAAGTGAATTATCTAAGATCACACAGGCAGTCTGAGGCAGAGGTAAAGAGAGACGCCAACTCCAAAATCCCTTCCACATCTAAAGCCTTCCTATAGCTCAGCTCCCTCCTCTGTATAAGGGACATGAATTGATAACACTACTATGCCTCCACGGGTGTTGGGTGGGTGAATTAGAGTTTGTAAAGAGTCATGAGATCTTTGGCTGAAAGGTGCTGTGGACGTGTACAGAGACATGGTGTTCCCTATCACATCACCAGCACTGATGCGAGAGAAAGACAATGATGAGGCAAACCCCACACTGTCGCTGTTCTGCTCCAATGCATGGTTGCTAAAAAGCCGACTACCCAGTTTTGTATGATCCGTGCTAGGACAGCGTCTCATTATGCTAATTTCACTTTTAAATGAAGGGGAAATGGAAGGTACACAGAGGGCCATATGTAATGGCAGAGCAGCGCCCTGAAGCAATTGAGGATGCAATACTCTTGAGGATCTCTTACAAATTAGCATTAGTAATGCCTGCCTAATTCACTGAGAAAAATAAAACCCAGCCTGACGGAAGGGCTTATCCAACCTGGGCATTTGACACATTAATTTCTTTCCAAGTCGTGTTGAACATTTTAAAAATTTTAGACATACACCAGAAACCCCCCCAAATGCTTCCAAATGGATTCTGCTAAAGCAATAAAGTGGCGTTTGCCCTGCGGTTCACCAGAACTTCAGGCAGTTAAGTGCCACAGAATGCAGGGCTGTTAAATCCGTATCTCTTTAATGAGGCCATTTTCCATAGACAAAATCAAAAACATGGGCCATAAAACTCTGGGGCACTCCCTAAGTGAATGCTTGTTAAAGGAAGAGGCCCATTATAGGCATTTTTGTGCAATAATGTTATGCATTTAGCAGTGGGGTATTTTGTAGTGTATTTATTTTAACCGATTGATTACTGGCCGTTTCCAAATGGCCGGAGCAATACAAGACTCCCATGGTTCAGATTCGAAAAGGCAGAGCCCAGGGTAATGTACTGGCTGCGTCTATGATCAGGTTGCCCTCTGGTGGCTAGCGCCTCAAGATCGTAAGGGACCTACTACTACACAACTCTCCTTTATCTCACATGTCAGAGACTCATTTCTTTGGTGCTGAAGACCCAGGATTCTAGTCCTCGGTCCCCACCTAGGTGTGCGATTTATCCAGCAACTGTACACACTATCTGCAGCACAGAGATGCATAGGCAACTAGTGCACACACAACTCCTCGTTGAGACACAACTGATCTGCATGCAAGGCGCAGTAAGTGCACGTGAATTAAACATACGATTCCGCACATGCAGTATTAGCGGATGTTTTGGGGGATGTTTTCTTGAACACGTGCTGCATTGTGGGTTGTTTCTGGGGTCCAAAATGGGGAAAGAGCAGTGGCGGCAGCAGGACCAGCAGCAGTGTTACAAGGACCTCAGGAAGGTGGGAAGGACAGGCTGTCTAACCATAGCAGGACTGTAGGGGAGACAGGCTCAGCTTCACTGCCCCCTGCAGAGTCAGAGGGGGAATCAGGTCAGCCAGCTGCCCCGAAGACCCAGGAAAGGGAGGGGACAACTCCCTCCGCCAGAAACTTTGGGAGGGTAGATGCAGAAGATGCATCAAGAAGACAGTGGGTATGGAGGTCCTGGTGAGGAAAGGAGGTGTCTAGCCAGGGAGTGAGTTCAGTCTCCATAAACCCCGCTGTGCCTTGTGGACCACTAACGGTCTATGAAAAGCTGCTCGGTCACATGGTGCTGGCTTGTCCACCTTGTTTCCAGCTGAAACAGAACGAAAGTGACAGAAAACTAAACGAAAAGCAAAACGGGACAGTGCACGTAGCTTTAGAACCCAACACAAGGCAATTGCCATGTGTAAGCAACTGCCAGAACTGCCTGCAAGATCTTACTCAATTGCACTTGGGAGGGGATGTGGCTGCATGGAACAAGCTCTCTATTAAGATGTGGACCTCAGGCAGAAAAGCTTTGGGACCCCATGCCATAACTTATTCAGTCTCTGGCTTCTCTTCTGACACTGCCGATAAGGGTCCCAGTTAGTGCCAGTCATGATTACGTTTGTGTGATGGAATACAACCAGCCAACTAATAACTGGCCTGAATCCCAACTCTCCCTTCCCACTGAGCATCCATCAGATGGTAACAATCCTTAGCCACGAATGGTCTACGCCAGATTTAAATGAATGACCTAAAGACTCTGTATGCCATTATCACTGTCATTCACTGCCTCTTTTACCCATATATTAATGAAGCACCTGCTTGTTTGTTTTTTAATTACCTACAAGGAAACTTTGATCTCTATGCAAAGTTCACTTCCCCAGGGAAGCTCAAAAATAATTCGTTGCATGGAAGCAATTCATTCTGAGATACAGCAAAGTTAAAAACAATCATGTACCACCACTTGGCTTCCCAATGAGTTTCTATAGAGACTCACTGCAGCTTATGCTCCTCCAGACATGAGTCATACCTTCCAAAACCTTCTGAGGTCAATCAATTTTACTTTCTAAAATTCATTACAATGTAAAAGGCAGCCCAGTATATTCAGTCTGGCTCACTTCAGTCTTTCAGGGCTCTCGATAAACTTTTGCCTGATCCAAGACACTTACAAGCCAAAGCTGGGAACAGTAAATCACTGTTGTAATACGCTGGTCGTGTCCACTTTACAAGAACATTAAACCTGAAACAATGAAGTTGCTAAGTGAAAGATTTCAGTTCCAGGTTGTTTTGGTTGCACCATGGGCTGCTTCTTCCTCTTTTAACGTTCTCTCATAATTGAAGCACAGTGTCCTTTCTCTGTTATGAATCTTTCCTGGGTTGGGGTGAGGGTAGAAAGGGGAACATACAACATTAGGTTCCATATATGGTATGCAAAGCCTGTGTTTCATTTCTACTTGGCTACTCAGTCTCCTAGAGATCAGTAACATTCGAGTCCTCTGTTTTGTGATCGCCTCCCTTATACACGAGAAGAGTCACAGAATTTAAGGTCACACAGGACTATTGTGATAGGCTCGTTTAGCCGCCTGCACAACATAATCCAGAGATTTTCATCCAGAAATTCATGCACCAAGACCAGTAATTTGTGGTTGAACTAGAGCAAATCTTTGAGGAAGAATCTACCACCTCCTCTGATAATCTGCTCCAATGGCTAATTAATTACCCTTATTTCCAGTCTGAATTTGTCTAGCTTCAGCTTCCAGCCACTGGGTTGTCTTATGACTTTGTCTACAACTTTAGAGAGTCTGTACTGTCAGATATCACTTCCCCATGTAGGTACTTATACATTGTGATCCAGTTGTCTTCTACACCTTTGCTTTGAACTCTGAGCTCCTTACATCTTTCATTGCACGTCCCTGTAGCCTCTCGCCCAACTGCGATGGTGCTTGGAGTTTTATTTATTTTCTCCTTGCTTGAAAGATTAATTAATCTTAATTTTCTGTTTTATTACTTCCCCTAGGATGAATTTAGTTCTAGTGAATTGTACTGGGTTGATAAAGACTGAAGACAACACCCCTGTTTATTGCACCAGTCCCTGCAATGGCCTATCTCAGACCTTGACCTTATAATGAGCTCTGTGCAGGTGCAGTGGTTTCCCCATGTGGAATTGTTTCTATGATACTACAGTACTTCTCGATCCTTAGCCCAGGAAATAACTCTGGTATGTCTGATACTGGTGGGACAGCTGCTGTTGGTAAATGTTGACTTTGTAATGGCAATTACAGTCATCAGATGGCAATGACTTTCATTTGTCATCATCCTGGGTCACAGCCAAATGGCTGATCTAGAGGTGGAAAAGTCAGTCTCCAATAATCAGTCTCCTGAGCCATCCAGTCCTCTAATTCACCTTTCTTAATTCTTCTAATTGTGCAATGGCGTTGCCAGTGGCCAGGAATAATTTTATCTGTATTGCAGAAAAAGCAGAAAGGCTGGAGAGGAGAATGAAACACCTTGACTTTAAATTCCCGGCTTTTGGAGTTAATGTCACAGCTCTTTGTTCCTTTAATTCAGTGTGGTGGTGCTTTACTTATTTTAATAAGCGCTTGAGTGATACCCCTAGGAAGAGATTTACATCTGCTTTATAATATTTACTGCACTAGAATAAGCAACCAGAATGGTGCTTTTGGCACTATTTGTGTCTTCATTTCTTGTTGTCGTAATAGAGTTTTTGCATGTTTCCCATTGACTGCCAGAGAAGACGGATATAAATGGCATTTCTTACGCTTCAGATTCACTATGGCATCATAGAAGCTAGAGATAGGAATACTCTATTAGGTCATCTAGTTCATCCTCCGGCCTGGAAATGATCAATCCGTAGGACTGATCCTGTAACTAGAGCATCATGAAGTGGCTAGTATTGGTGAGAGTCTGATAACTGCTCTGTATAAACAGCCCAACTGTGTTAAAAACACTGACATTTTATAACAATCCAACTTAAGGCTGCAAAGTTACATTTATGGTTTAGGCATGTCTTATAATGTAGGCAGTGCAAATGTCATAACATTGTACTGGATGATGCTAGTTACTGTCAGCCAGCATTACAATAGATGTACCAGCAGAGGGATCCTTATCCTTCCTTTGGGGACATTAGATTAATGCCAACAACTCCCCTCACTTACACTCCAGTTTAAAAAAATTCTAGCTTGTCCTCTTACAACCGCGTTCAGGAGACGGTTACCGTGTGTGCTCATGATACAGCTGGCAGAACAGGTGATCTGGTATCAAAGTAAACTGTGGCATGGTGGAGGCCTGATGGTTCTGTTCTTTCCTGTGCCTACCAGGCCAGATGGGACTTCCCTGCTTAAGTATAGTATCATTTAATCCTCTTTATTCCCCAGCCAGGTCTCTTTGGCTTGATCTACCATTATCAGAATGATGTGCTAGCTGGGGGAAAAAGCTAGCCAGGCTCTCTGTACAGCACACACAGGAACTGTCATCAAATTGGATCCCAGTGGCTATTAGACGATGAATAGTGGTTAAAGCAATAAATGGTAGTGTCACATGTGTTATGCTTGAGCATTTTAATTACAGCAGGATGTTAGTAATAAAAACTTATGCCTAGGGTTCATAAGTCTTAAATAGATCACTTAAGGTAGTTCTTCTCCTATTGCTAATAAGTCACTATAATCAAACTATACCATGAAAGAAAGCCTTGCAGACAGGTAGGCAGGTTCACCCCAAATCATCGTTAAAGGGGGTTATGCCCATTTCCTAGGAGGAGAGTTTAGCCACTAGCTCTTCCAAAAATAATTTGTTTTTTCTGTTTGATGGAGGGATTATTTTTGTAGTGGGCCTTTAAAAAAGCAAGGGTCATATTTTCAAATTAAGTAATTATCATAGAATCATAGAATATTAGGGTTGAAAGAGACCTCAGGATGCCATCTATTCCAACCCCCTGCTCAAAGCAGGACCAACACCAACTAAATCATCTAAATTACACCGACGAATCCCATTAATTAGCTATATGCATGTGCAGTCCGGTCATTGTGTGCCCAAAGTAGGCATCTAATTGCAAGCCTAACTTTTTTTAAAATATCTGTTCCTAAAAGTGAAGTAATGCACTGCAGAAAGATTAGATTTCTTACTCTGAAAACTGTCATGCTTATACTGGGACTCAGATACCCCAGCGAGGAGCACATTCTAAATGCAAGATTCACTTGAGATGTAGATATGAGCTTGCAAGATCACCGGTATCTAGCCAACCCATCACAGATTATGATAAGCATATCTTCCCTTAAAATGAACCTTGAAAGAGTGAAGAGAGACGCAACTTCCCATAGGGACTTATAGGCAGAATGCAGGTCTGCAGTCTGCCAGGGTTCCTACATTCATACCTGAGCAAGAGGGCTGACAGGAGATTGGAGTGGAAGAGAATGGACAGTAAAAGGAAGTAGGAGACGGTTGGACTGTCTGTCTCTGAGGCTTGATCTACACTACAGAGTTAGGTTGACGTAAAGCAGCTTACGTCGACCTAATTACGTCAGTATACACACTGCCGCCTTGCTCCCACCAATGTAAGTGCCCCACTACACCGACATAACAACTCCACCTCCACGAGAGGTGTAGGACTTATGTCGGTGTAGTTCGGGCGAGGCAGTGTCTGTGTAGACTCTGCAGGTACTTACATCGACTGTTGGATTTCTTGTCAATTTCACAGCTCCGTGCTGGAGCCGGGAGTGTCATGAACTAGTCGTGGTAGGGAACCAGTAGCCAGGCTACCCAGGCTGCAAGTAGCGCACAGCGGGAGCAGCATCTTTCAACCATTCAGCTTCAAATGGGGATTTGAAAAATTCTTTGGTTGACATCATATACCAGAAGTTTGGAAGAAATTCAGCCAAATGACTTTTCAAAGCCAAATGCCTGCACAGCCTTAAACTGCTGCTTCTCCCTCCACAGCAAAAGTGACACTAATTAGAGGATTTTAATTAACACCTATTTGTAAATCCTTTACGGAGTATTTAAATATTCAGCGTACTGCCATTGTTTTTGTCTAATGTGGTGCAACGTCTAACGTCTGAGTCCAGCACTACAAGATAGCCTCCCTTTAGCTAAGGTTGAGACACGAGTGCTTTCCTAGGTTGTGTCTACACTTTAAATGCTGCAGCTGTGACACTGTCGCATTTCAGCATAGAAAATCCCGACAGTGATGGGAGGGGTTAATCCACCTCCCTGACAGGCAGTAGAATTGTTCTGTCAATGTAGCACTGTCTACACAGCAGGTTAGGTTAGCATAGCTCTCCCTCTTGGGGGTGTCGATTTTTCATACCTCTGAGAGATGTGCCTATGCCAATGTATGTTTTCATTGTAGACTAGCCCCTAACTAAATATCTTGAATGTACTGTTAGCAAATGAACCCCTTGTTATTTACATATTGGATATAAACTACAAAGGAACTGCTCTCTGAGGGCCAAACCTTGCTCCCACAGACTTCACTGCAAGTTTTGACACTGACATCAGCAGGACCAGGACTTGGTCCACATTCAAGGCTAAGCTAAAGAAGACAGCTTGCACCGGCAAAAATGCTTGTGCTGGCACACAGCAGATACCTGCACACACAAATCTAAGAGTGTACAAGCAAAGGTGCGTGCACAAGCATTTTTTGCCTGCAGACTTCCACTTCCATGCTTTCAAAATATTTCTTCAGTGTTTGTTCTACACTTTCCACCTAGAAACATTCCAGTTAAAGGGACACTGTTGAGATACAGATCATCTATGTTAAAAGATTTACTTACCTGCATCACTTACGCTTGCCTAATTAAAGCAGAATGGGTCGTAAACATCTCATGGTTTGTTGGATTTCTGCTTTGCACTCAGATGCGAAGATGAAACAGTAGTTCATTTCACTGTGACTTCTTTGCATAATCTAACATGAGGGATTCAGGAGGACTTTCTCTGGTGCCTGTTTGGGCTTGTGGTTAATGCACAGGAACAGGCTCTGCCACAGATTTCCTGTGTGACCTCGGGCAAATCATGACACCTCCTTTTCTCCCTATGCAAAAGGCTCACACTTCCTTATTTCACCAGGAGATGATGAGGATTCATTTGTTTGTATTTGCAAAGAGCTTGGAGATCTTTATGTGAAAGGTGCTATATAAATGCAAAGTACAGTATTCTAACTCAGTATTCTTGGGTGTAGGTTCACAAAACTACAGAGCCCTTGGGGGGGGGGGGGGGTTTGAGGGTGGAAGGGGGGTAGATATAAAACTTTTTGTGTATGTGGCCTACAGTAAGCTGATCGCCTTCTAATCTTTTAATTCAATTCCCCTCCCCCACAAATCGGACCTCCTCAATATTTTTCGCGTGAAATTTTAAAATAGACAAACATACCCAATACTCGAATTTGCATAACTGCTCCATGTAAACCAAAGAACATCCAGAGGGGCTGGGAACAGTCCACGCAGACCTGCATGCCGGCGCTGGCACCATTATGACTCAAATGCAGTTCGCCTTCTGAATTCACCATAAACCCCAAGATATCTCCACTCTGGAGGGGCACCAAGACTCTACAGACTGCCCAGAATTCCTTCCTGTCAACCAACGACTCTGGGTTATAAGGAAGGTCACTGGGCCTCAGAGTACTAGGGTCACAAGAGGTCACTCCGTATGACAGTGTGCCGGAGCGGGAGGCATTTGATTTGTTAATTTTAACAAAAATGGTTTCATTGATTCTAAGGGGTCTGCTGGTGAAAACCAAAGTCCTCTCTTCCCGGGCATGTTCCAGCCGGGCCACAGTTTGGTCGTCCAGGATTTTGACATGGGCTCCCCTGAGCTGGTGGAAGCGGAGGTCACTTTCGAGCTGGGATGGGAAGAGATGGGAATGCTGAGAATTGAGGGAGTTCTGAGGGATGGGACACATGGTGGCCAGCACATGGAAGTTCTCTTCCTGGAGGTTGAGGTCGCAGAGGCTCACGGAGAGCCGGGTGTCCTCTGTCTCCCTGCGCAGCGAGGGCCGGCGAATTGCAGTGAAAGATCTCGGACGCAGGCAGTCGGGAGGAATAATTTCACTGTCTGTGAAACCAAACGAGAGAGAGAAGGATCACTCAAGAAATAATAAAAATATCCAGGATTTTAGGACTCACTGTTGGTTTGACTGATAAGTTGAAGGGAAAAGCAGAGAGCTTCTGCCTCGAATAAATTTTCCTTTAAAAAAAAAAAAAAGAGCATAAAATAAAATATTTTTGCAGTTGTGTGCTAGTCTTGTGCTTTCCCCATAGCACCAGCCACCATAATCACTATATAACTCAATGCAGGTAGACTCAATCAATAGAAAAAACTGACAGAGAGGAACTTCTTGGGGAGGGGAAGCAGAGATACATCATGAATTTATTGATCAAATAGCTATAAAGGGTGAGCTTTTATATCTTGTCCATGTCTATAATCACTTCTCGCAAGAGCCATGAAATGAGTAACTAAGCAGATATTTGGATTTTAAAACACAATGCTAGTCTTGTAAATTTCAGTCCTATTTGTTATTTGTTACCACTTGAAATTTAATTCATATTTCTAGCGATAATTAATCGCCAACCTACCCGTGTTTGCAGAAAGACAGCACAGAAGCGGATAATATCACAGCTTAGGAATTTTCTATAAATACAGCACAATCGCTCATTATCTCCAGAACAAATAATTAAAAATCAAACCAGCAGATAAATAACAAAGACGCATATGCCATTCAAATGCAACAGAGAAAAAATAATTACACATTATCCTTTCTGTTACGTCTCACTTGATGCTTCAAAAGCTGATCATCAATTTAATTCCTCTGCTAAACAATGTAGCCAGTTGGTTTTAATACCTAAATTACTTCTGTTTAGCACAATCTGAACCATGTTGCTACCTGTCAATGGTAAAGAGCAATACATGGAGGAAAAATGTTGAATCAACATAGTTTACAAACCTAAGCCCTGATCCTGCCACCCATGCTTAACTTTCTGAACTATGAGTAACTCTTTCAGGAACTATTCCGTGTGTGTAAAGTTAAGCATGTGTCTAAATCTGTGCAGGAGGGAGGCCTTATTATACCAGTTGTGGGCCATACCTGGGAACCTTTCTCCACTTCAATTGGAGCTTTGCCTGAGTAGGGATTAAAGAGCAGATTGCGGCTATAAGCCAAGGTCCAAATTATGTGGGCTCAGGATGCTCCACTCTGAGAGAAAAGCCACTGAAGGATTTTTTGTTGACTCAGCCAGAATTCCTCCTTGGGCTCTGCAGGAGCACACACAGGGAGCAGCTCCATCACCATTTGAAAGGGTGCAGCATGAACCCCTCTATTCCCCATGCATAGCCATGGCCCTCTCATCACAACCCCTTCGAGAAGGCGATCATCACCAGCAGCATTAGCTTGGAATAGCGCCTGCGCTCCTCGGTCCAACAGGGACAACTCACTGTGCAGGGGAGCAGGTGGGAGGCAAAGGAAGGCTCCATGTACCCATCCTCCAACGCTGCACACTCACACATGGCTTCTGGCCCCAAGCAAAGGCCTCAAGATTTAGCCCCAAAATAGCCCAGCACTGACATGCAAGGATGAAACAGAGCAACTGCAAAGCAAAATGCAACAACCCCAGATTCTAATTTAGGACAGGAAGCAAACCTGGTACTAGGTGAAGTCAGAGAAAGAACGTAGGTGTGGAGACAGCAATGAACATTTGATCAGTCAGCACCTCAGAGTTAACACTCTCTTAAGAACATAAGAATGGCCAGACTGGGTCAGACCAAAGGTCTATCTAGCCCAGTATCCTGTCTTCCGACAGTGACCAGTGCCAGGTGCCCCAGAGGGAATGAACAGAACAGGTAATCGTTAAATGATCCATCCTGTCACCCATTCCCAGCTTCTGGCAAACAGAGGCTAGGGACACCATCCCTGCCCATCCTGGCTAACAGCCATTGATGGACCTATCCTCCATGAATTTATCTAGTTCTTTTTTTAACCCTGTTATAGTCTTGGCCTTCACAACATCCTCTGGCAAAGAGTTCCACAGATTGACTGTGCTTGCTAAATTTCTCCCTCAGATTATTTATTTTACGACAGCACATGGCCAGGGCCTTGAGTCCTCTGGAAGATGGCACCCCTGTTAGGATGGCACCCCCTAGCACCTCTCCAGAATACTGGTTCAGTACTGACTCACCAAGGAGAAACACCATCTCTATTGAATCACTGAGAGCACATCTTGCAACATAGCGGTTCTCACCAATGATCTCTTATACCATTTCAACCCCGCTTATTTTGGGAGATCTAACAAGATCACCCCCAGAGGTCGCTGGGGTGCAGTGTAACCTCTTTGGTTTGCTTAAACTGAATTGCTCCAGTCTCCTCTTTAATAATCTGCAATTTCCAGAGAATGTTGGAATATTCAAAATTAAAAACAGACTGTCTGTTTGTATCACGTAATTGATCCTCCCCATCCTAGGAACAACTCCGAGCCCCAACAGTTAATGCAGGAAAAGAAGCAGAACAGGAACTGGTGTTACCCTGGATAATTTAGATCGCAATTGCACTAATGCTTTCTATTATATTGGTTAGTGTTTATGTCATCACTGCCCCTGCTGGATAGAATCAGACTTCTGTCCCTCTTCCAGGCTGGAAACCCACAAAGGAGAAAAAATGAATACTGGCAGCTGACACAGATTCTTCTGTGTAGGTGAACTGGTAGAGACCTTTGTGCATAGAAACAGAAGGTCCTTTAAATTTCATTCCCCTTAACCACATATGTGCAGCCTAGCTGACAACTCTGATGTGTGGGTAGCTTGCAGTCAAGGTTTCAAAAAGCTTATTTTCCACAAGGATGCTTCACATTTCCCTTCAGCTGCTGGACAAAAAAATTGAATGGAGGTTTAGGGAGAAAGACTGTCTTGTGGCTGAGACACTGGACAGAGCTACATTCTATTCTGAACTGGTATTAACTTGTTTTTCGGCAAGCAATTCAACCTCGCAGTGGCTGGTTTTCCCCATATAATGTGGCCCATCCATATAATGGCAATAACATTTCTCAACCTCACAGGGTGGCTTGTGAGGATCAATTGTAAAGATTGTTGGATGAAAGGTTTATAGGAGAACAGAGTATTATTAATGCATAGAAGGGATTTGTGAACATCTAGAAAGGTGGATCTTTTAGGGTTGCCAGCCTGATCCTACTGATCTGATTTTTGATCAATCGAAAATGATGCAGCAGAATTGAAAAATCCCATCATAAGGAAATTAAAATATTAAGATTCATCCTGCATGAACGTAAGTAGTGTGTTGACATGAAGCATGGAACACCACTGATGCAGAATAATTCATGAGCTGTGGAGTTATGAACGAATAATTCCATCTGATCATTATGGTGAAATCTCAAACAAAAGAGAGGACATTGGGTGGTCGGTTGTCAGCAGAATCCCACACAGGCATTGTTTTCTTGCTTTAGTGCAGCTCCATTTCTCACTTTGGTAGTATAGAACAAGCTGCTAATAAGACACTGGTCCATGATCCAGCCTTGTTTCTCTGCTACAGCCAATCTCCAGCGTGAATGTTAAGAACATTTAAGACAGACCGTTTATTAGTTTCAAATGTATGTGTCTGTGTCTGTGTGCGTGTAGTGTGTGTGTGTGAGAATAAAATTGCACAATAGTCCACATGGTGAAATTCTGGAATGTGAGGTAGAGACACTGCTAGTTTTCACCTCAGTATATTGCCCCAATCAGTATGAAATTTCTCATTTCTGACAATGTCTTACTCTCACCCCACATATCAGAGTGGTAGCCGCGTTAGTCTGTAACAACAATGAGGAGTCCAGTGGCACCTTAAAGACTAACAGATTTATTTGGGCATAAGCTTTCATGGGTAAAAAACCCACTTCTTCAGATCCCCAAAGGACCCCAAAGAGTTTGGCCAACTGTGCAACATTATTTAGGAATCCTTGGGTTTTACTATGCTATTGATGTCAGTGTAAGTTTTGCCTGAGCAAGGACTGAGGTGACAAAATGAGCAAGGAATTCAGGGTTTGACCCCTACGCTGAATTAGGATGATGGATTTCTCAGTGACGTCTCTAACAGATATCACTGTTGTTGTATAGTAGGAAGTGACTGCAGTGTTCTACATGGAAAGGATTTTCCACTATGTGCTCTTTTTTTCCTGGGAGAGAATCTGGGGCACTCTAGGTGTGGTTTTTTTTCAAAATTTGTGGGCCATACAAATCCCTTTTTCTCTTTCCTAGAGGATAAGGGTAAATTATCTGACTGATAAGGGGGCAGGGGATATGGGCGAGAAAAAGTTTTTAGATTGCTTTCACTTCTCTGCTGCAAGTTTTTCCCCTTTCGGGGTTTCAGAGACTACAGCCTCACATAAAACGCCAACTGTTTAGCATGTGATACCCTCCCTAGGCAAGGGGCTTCAAAGGATTCCAGCTTCCAATGCAGATGGTTTGGAAGAAAAATCCCCAGGGTTCTGGGTAGCCCCTAGCTTAATTTAATAAAGCTTCAAACCAAGGAGTTGGCTGGGGGAAGTGGAGGGGTTATCAGAATCCTCGTTCCAGGCTCTGCACTGCCTACATCTCTGCCTTGGTTTCCGTCTGCATCTCCTCCTCCTCACTCTGCCAGCTCCTGATTGTTCATGCTGTCTGCTGTGGCTTGAAAGAGGCTCCCTGGTCAACCATGACACCCCTCCGTCAAGTCCCCCCTAAGAAAGCTCTTCTTTGAGCCAGCTTTCCACCACTACTCATCCCTTCATCTACCACCAAACATCCCTCTTCAAAGCGATAGGGGGAATGTGGTAGCTCAGCTACCTCTGCATGCTGACTGCTGGCAAATGTTGACTTCTTAAGGACACCTCCTGCATATGCATATACAGATGCATGCACATACAACCATGGAGAGAATTATAATCTACAGCACTAACTAACAACCCTACAGCTACAAGACCCAAAAGGCACATATTATTGTCGGCATTTATAACATAGTGACTTTGTTATATCCATTCACCCTCTCCATTGTTGATACGTTGTCTATTGTCAACCAAAGAGCTTGATCCTCCAAGGTGAGGGGCACCTGCAGCTCCCACTGACTTCCTGCAGCACCCAGGAACCAACCCACAACTCACAGCATCAAGTGCTTCACCTGCAAGCTTTTGGGCACAGGGACCTTCTCCTTTTGACTTGTCTGCAAAGCACTGTGCGCACGTATGGTGCTAGAAATAATACATGATCCCAGTACATGACCTGCCAATGTGCATTAATGATGTGTAATGATCTAAAGAGGGTCTAATATGAACAAAGGAAATTCAAGTATTAGGACTGGAACAAAATGGTCTCTAAGACATTGGGAATCAGACTCATGGCCTTTGGTAAAAGAATACATTGCATCATAAAATGAAACTGCTTAATAGGAAACAGGAGTGTAGAGATTGCAAGGTAACAAGGAGAAAATTCATTGTATCTGTACACCACTCATGGTTTTCTGTTGATGAAGTACAAGGGATCAACTCTGAACTTACTTGAATCAGTGTGATCCACTGAAGGAAACAGAAGTAAAAAAAAAAAAGGGGGTGGGGTGTCAAAAATTCCTTCTTGCACGTCTCTTCGTTCTTTCTGTTCTTCTTGCTCTCCTTCCTCCCACTAACTTCATTTCTTCTCCTCCCCCCCCCCCGCCTTTGCATTCATTTGGTAATTTTGTCTTACTAATATTTTCACTCAACATTATATCTCCTTGTGGAGTTTTTGCAACTAAAACCCTGAGAACTGCAGAACCCCCAAAATGCTCACTGACATCAACAGGAATTGCAAGTCCTGAGTCTGACATCTATTGACTGAAATGTCATATACCTTTTCAAAATCAGCCTCCGCAAAAGGGGTTTTACAATTCTACTTGTGCCATTATGTGGGACTCCACTCATAAGCAAGAAAATGTACCAGAGCTCCTTCTCAAACTTTCAGGGAGGAGCCCTCGGGGAAGAAGGGCATGATTCCAACACTTACAATGGGACACTCCCTCCTCCAAGGTCTTTCACAGGAGTTGTGCGGCTAAGAAGCCGTTTGGCACCGCATTGAAAATTTAGGGGGAAGTGTCTGAAATATAAAGCAGATGTGCCAGGCTGTAAAACAACATGGCCGTTAGAGATGGGCCTAAGTGGTTTGGCAAAAAGCAACCCATCTTTTGGCTGAGAAGCAAAACTGTGTAACAGGCCACTTTGCAGTCAATCAAGATCCAACATCCCTCATAAGAGTAGGATGGTAAGCCCAGCTTTCTCACTAAAAGTCCCAACTCAGACCTCTGCCTTTGCTAAACTCTCCTTGCAGTTGTTCAGTGATATTCTTTGCTTCCCATCCTAAATTAGTTGTGTAGTGCAGTGTAGTTGTGTAGTGCACAGTATTATACAGTTGCCCCTTTTCAGCCCAGCGGTGGCTGCATTTCAGTGGTAGGTGGAATGATTGCTATGCATGGTATATAACTCAATTTGTAAAGTACTTTGAGGGGACCGAGGATGGAAGATGCTGTATATATGCAAATTCATTATATCTAGAGCTGGGCAAAATTTTTCAGATGAAACTTTTGTTTTGCCAAAAGATGCATCGTTGGGTTGACCGAAACATTTTGCAGATTCGTGTTCAATTTGCCAAATTGTTTCAGCCAAAAAAAAAAAAAATTGAAAAAGTCAAAAATTTTCATTTTAATGTTTTCTAAATGAAGTGTTTTGATTTTATTTTAAATTATTTTTGTTTTGAGTTTTACTTTTTTTTTTTAAAAAAAGGTAAATACCATTGAAAAAGAAATGTTTTTGTTTTACCCGAAACAAACAATTTTGTCGGCTTTTTCATTTGCCCAAAGTCAGGATCTAGGTTCAGATTTTCCCAGAGTTACAGGATGTTTGGTTCAGGCCCATCTCTAGTTTTGTGATATGTTTCTTAGAACTTTTTATTCTACTTGGGAAAACCAAGAAAATGGAAAAACAAACTCACCCCCATTGAAAATAAACCCAAGTGGAAAATTCAAGAGGCAAACAAAAGAGAAATGAAAGGAAGGGGAGACGGAGACATTGCTTGTAGTAGTTAAGAGACAAAGCCAAACTCACAAAGAATGGTAGGAGTGCTTTTACTTTTTGGCAATGTACCAAAATAGACACATTTTCTAAAAAAATTAACTTATTTGCTGTCAGAAAACTTGTATTCTTCATGTGAGGTCTGAGGAGCAGACAACTGCCTTTCTGTGCTATCATCGTGACCCTGTGGAAACCTGGAGTCACAAAATGCACAGGATCAGACTGTGATGCTTTGCCTAGTTTTGTTTTATTTTTTCTGTTACCTTTAAATCTTGAAGTTATAAGTCCTGGGGGCACTCCACTCTGTTTACTTCTCATAAACATTCAGGCGCCGGAATGCATCTTCTCAATTCATACAAAGAAGCCACTTTGGGAGCCTTATTGTAGATGTGGGAGGCAATTGGATAAAATCCCACACAGGAATGACTCATACTTAAAACTTTCTCTGCTATATACAGAGAAACTCAACTCATCTCAATACATTTCCCCCTAAGAACAGGCTGAAAAGTCAAACTACCTGACTAATTTCTGACCCACCATCCCTTCCTACTGCACCAGACAAAAGAGACACAAAACCCAAAGTCTTTAGTTAAATAAAGATCTAGTTAGAGTCATACTGTTTATGACTTTATTTTAAAAGTCTTAATATGCCATTTTAAATAAAGCATGCCCTTGCTATCTTCCCTACGGGAATATACAACAGATTACAGTCAATGGACAAATTCCTTCCTGATGTAGCTCCATCAGCTTTAAATGTAAGATAATTTTCCTTGTCTTCAAGAGCAGGTACAATTTAGCTCCTGCCTCAATAGTATCAGAGCTCGGGGGCTCATTGGTAGGGACTATACACTCACATCGTAAGATACAGTCCCTGCCCCAAAGAGCCTACCACCTAAATAGCAAGGACTAATCGAGGTGAGAGACCTGCGTGGCCATTACAGACTCAGACGTGCCAACTCTCATGAACTGATCGCAAGAGTCACGATTTCTAAGCCTCACTCAGAAATCGTGTCAGCCAACCTGGGCGCAGCAGGGGCTCCTGCTGTCAGCAACCCTGGGGCGGCTGGGCCAGGCTCCCGCTGTCCGCCCTGGGGTGGCTGGACTACCACAGTCAGCCCCAGGCACCGTCCGGGCTCTCACTATCAGCCTGGGAAGTGGGAGAGAGGACACCGCTGCAGCCCCTCCCAGGCCTGGGAAGGATGAAGACCCCTAAAGAGCAGAGGTGAGGCTGGGGGCTGTAGGGGGAGGCTAAGCATCCATTCATTTTTTTTCCATGGGTGCTTAGAATAAAAAACTGCAAACTAACATCACAAACACAACACATGCCTCACTTCACCACTCAGCACCCTGCTTCTGCTGCTCCCCTACCCCCATCTATGTGTTGCCTCTTTAGAACGCAAGCTTTTCAAGGTGGGAACCCTTTCTCATTTTGGTCTGCACACCAGCTCGCATACTTGTGGCAATATATAAATGAATAGCAGGAATAATTAACGATGACATCAGCCCGATGAGTCACACAGCAGGTTAAGACTGACACCAAACAGACTATTCTGTGGGTTCTGATTTGCATTTGATCTTTGGAGAGATGTGGTTTCTGGGCGCCCATTGTCACCTTGCAGTGCGTCATGTTCTGCCCTTTAGGGGGCTCCAAAGGCCAAAAGCCGGAGCAATTCTTCATTCATGCACTTCGTACTCGTAAATCGTGGTGATACCAAGTTGACATCATTGTGTACTTAGTGGAGGGTAAACACATTTGTAAAGTGCTTTTATGGGGTTCATGCACAAGTTACTAGTTACATTTGGATTTTATATCCTATTCATTTCAATCTGGAAGCCAAAGTAACTCACGGGAGGCTGTTTCATGCTATGAGGAACTGTTACAGACACACCATTGGCTGGCCCTGAATTAGCAGATAGGACATAGGATCTGGAAGTTTCAGACATACAGTAGAACCTCAGAGTTACAAACACCTCTGAAATGTTCGTAACTCTGAACAAAACATTATGGTGGTTCTTTCAGAAATTTACAACTGAACATTGACTTGATACAGCTTTGAAACTTTACTATGCAGATTAAAAATGCTGTTTTTAACCACCTTAATTTAAATGAAACAAGCACAGAAACAGTTTCCTTGCCATATCACATTTTTTTTAAACTTTTCCTTTATTTCTTTAGTAGTTTACGTTTAACTGTACTGTATTTGCTTTTTTTTCTGTGTCTCTGCTGCTGCCTGATTGCGTACTTCTGGTTCCAAATGAGGTCTGTGGTCAGGGGTGAAAGTAAGATCAATTACTTACTGGTACGGGGGCCCCCAGAAGGGGCGGTGCTTTGGGTCATCCTCCCTCAGCCAGCCCTTCCACGTTGCCTGGCCCGTGCTGCCTGGAGCTCCGGTGGCGACTTAAAGGGCCCGGGGCTCCAGCTGCTGCCGCAGTAGCTGCGGCAGTGGCTGGAAACCCCAGGCCCTTTTAAATCACCAGGCCCCAGGGCAGCTGCCCCCATCAGCAGCCCTGGGGGTGGGGAGGTAAAAGGGGCTGCGACAGCAGCGCTTTAACGTCAGCTGCGTACGGGCCGGTACTGTTGGCCACTTCTTACTGGTATGCCGTACCGACCCACTTTCACCTCTGTCTGTGGTTGACCGGTCAGTTTGTAACTCTGGTATTCGTAACTCTGAGGTTCTACAGTATTTCAAAGAAGGCTGTGAGTTCTGTAAGTAGCGTCCCAGGCAGATGTCTGCTCTGTCGCCAATTACACATATTTCATGACAGATAGTCGTCTTCGTCAAGCGAATGACAGATGTGTGAGTCAAATGACTGAATCAGTTCCCCTTCGGACCAACAAGGTCCAAATTAGCATTTTAGAGAGACTCACTATGTCTCTCCAATACTGTCTCAAGTATCAAAGAGAACTTCTACTGTAATCGAGCAGTCAGAAGTCAAAGGTCAAGCCAAGGGTTGGAGAAAGAGCACAAAGTGAGAGGAGAAGCAGTTTCACTGCAGGCGATGCGGCTGGATTGTCAGAAAGAATCATTTAGATTGTGACAAATCTACACAAGATATTAAAACAAGGTTGCAAAAGAACCAATGCCAAAGTATTCTGGGGCCCAATTCTGTGAGGGGTTGAGCATCCTCAGCTCCCACTGAAGTCAGTCAGAGCAAGGGTGCCGGAACAGGGGGAGACCAGGGGGCCCTGGCCCCATCACTTTTAAAAGTGGGAGGGCTATGGGTGAGTGATGGGGGGGAGGCGGGAGAGAAGCAAGCGGGGGGCGGGGTCTTGGAGGGAAGAGGCAGCGCAGGAGCGGGGCCTCGGGGGGAATGGGTGGCACAGGGGTGGGGTTTTGGGGAAAGGGGCGACGCAAGGGTGGAGCCTTAGGGAGAAGGGGCAGTGCAAGGGGCAGGGCCACAGTTGGGGCACCGGTGCCCCCCCCCCACACATACTTTTAGGGAGCTTCCACCACTCCTGAGTCAGAGTGAACAGTGCTCAGCACTGTGAGGGATTGGGGTCTTTCTGTTTTAGATTTAAACTAGGTACGTGTAAATTGGTTTGGATAAAATTAATTTCTTTGGCCTAATTTCAAACCCATCCAACACATCACAGAATTGAAAGTTAGACTCAAACTCAAAAATTATTGGGCTGGCATGTTCCAGTTTGAACAGATGGTGGCAAAGGGAAAGAAGTGGGAGAGCGCTATTAGCTATTCTCAGCGGGTAGCTGTTCAGAAAGCATTGCGTTTCATTTATCGTTCAACTGTGGTGGATTTTTCTGCCACTCTAGCACCACATTTTGCCTTCTTCCACAGGAGCTGCGGACTTACCCGTACACAATTTTGCTTAGACACAAAGTGTTTGTTTTCCTGCCAGGTGAGTGTGAATAGGCACTCCTTTGGGTTTTATTCAGAACACACACACACTTCTATGCATATTAATATGTTTCACTTCCTTTGCTTAATGAGAATGCTATGCAGAATGCAGATTTTCCCATCAGGAGGTTGTGAATGCTCTGTCAATACTACAGATAAAAATGCTACAGCAAAGCAGAAAAATCAGAAAACAGGAACCAGATCCTAAAAGAGGGGACAGAAACCAGACTCATCTACTGCCAGAATCTAAGATGAAACATCCAGAAAGAAGAAATGCAGAACGCTGAAGATAATAGAATTACAGACATTGTTAGTCAGACCCAGCACAATTAGAAATTCCTATCTAGCTTGGTAATTGGATTGATCAACTGCATATTTTTTTTCAAGAGTCTAAATAGTGAAAGGAAATACATTCATGCTTAAATAAGAAAGGAATCCAAAGTACAGAGGGTGAGTGTCTACTGATTAATAGTCGTTTCTGGGACAAATATTGTGTAATGAAGTGCCCTGAACCATCTTGTTCATCTCTCTCTCTCTCTCTCTCACACACACACACAGGAAAAATTGGAAAGAGTCCAGCAGAGGGCAACAAAAATGATTAGGGGGCTGGAGCACATGATTTATGAGGAGAGGCTGAGGGAACTGGGATTATTTAGTCCGCAGAAGAGAAGAATGAGGGGGGATTTGATAGCTGCTTTCAACTCCCTGAAAGAGGGTTCCAAAGAGGATGGATCTAGACTGTTCTCAGTGGTACCAGATGACAGAACAAGGAGTAACGGTCTCAAGTTGCAGTGGGGGAGGTTTAGGTTGGATATTAGGAAACACTATTTCACTAGGAGGGTGGTGAAGCACTGGAATGGGTTACCTAGGGAGGTGGTGGAATCTCCTTCCTTAGAGGCTTTTAAGGCCCGGCTTGACAAAGTCCTGGCTGGGATGATTTAGTTGGTGTTGGTCCTGCTTTGAGCAGGGGGTTGGACTAGATGACCTCCTGAGGTCTCTTCCAACCCTGATATTCTATGATTCTATGAAAAAGCATTCTGTACATCATCTGTAAGCTTTTCAAATTGATCTGCAAGTACAAAATGGCACAAAAAGCAGTCACTGTTTCCCTTAGTAAACAGGAATATTTTAGGGGAGCATGCCAGTAGGTTTTGAACAAGACACTCAAAGCTTCCATGCTAATTTTCTAATTTGGAATTTGTTTATTTTGCAACCAAAGCCAATGCTCGGAGCAACTTGTGAGTTTTCATGCTTTCTCAGTAGCACAAACACACTTTGGCCCCCAGGCAGGAAGGCATCCCCATTTAAAAATGGTACTTAAGCATCTACTTCAGTCCCACTGAAGTCAACGGGACTCAAACGTGCTTAAAGTTAAGCGTATGCTTAATTACTGTTCTGAACAAGGATAAACGTTAGCATGTTCTTAACTGCTTTTCTGAACTCTGGCCATTAGTAGCCCATTTGACTCTTTTTAAATGCTCAGAGATCAGAGGGAATATGGCCTGGTGCCTAATATTCAGAGGTGGAGGTCAAATGACTTGGGACCTATTCCTGAATCTGGAACTGATTGCTTGAGGAGATCAACTCAATTTGTGTGTGTCTCACTTTCCTCATCTGGATAATAATACCCACTTCTTGGGTGAGCTTGTGGTGAGGGTTATTTAATTAAATGTTTAGCAAGTGCTTTAAAATCTCTGCATGAAGACACTATATTGTTCATAGGCGCCGACTCCATGGGTGCTCCGGGGCTGGAGGGGAGCACCCAGCGAAAAAATAGTGGGTGCTCAGCACCCACTGGCAGCCTCGCGGATCAGCTCCTCCCTCTCCCTCCCAGTGCCTCCCACCCGCCACAATCAGCTGTTCAGTGGTGTTCAGGAGGCGCGGGGGAGAGGGAAGAGCGGGGGCAGGGAACAGAACAGGGTGGGGTGGGAAGAGCACGGTGCAGGTTTAGGGGAATTGAGTGGATTAGGGGTGAAGCCTGGGGCGTAGCGGGGATCGAGCACCCCCCGGGAACCGGGCACCTCTGATATTGGTTACATAATTCCAGAAGTGTCTCACTGCTTTACAGACAAGTAGAAAGAAAAGGGGTAAAATGTTGGTTTGTTACATCCATGTAAATCCAGAGGAACTCAACTGAAGTTAATGCAGTCGCTCGAGATTTGCACTGGTGTAAATCAGGAGTTCTCAACCTTTTTCTTTCTGAGGCCCCTTCAACATGCTATAAAAACTCCAGGGCCCAGCGGGGGGTGGGGCTCCAGGCCAAGGGTGGGCATAGGTGTTGTGATAAATGAAGGGAGGGGTAGCTCCCTTTTAGGGACCCAGCCAACCAATTAGCTATAAAATCCCTCTTAGTAGCTGTTTTCTACTTGCTTTACCTGTAAAGGGTTAAAAGTCACTGCTATGCATAGATAAAATGAAGTGAGTGGGCACCTGGCCAAAAGAGCCAATGGGAAGGCTAGAACTTTTTAAAATTGAAACAAGACTCCCCTTTTGTCTGTCTGTTGTTGTTCTCGGAGAGAGGCAGACAGGGCTGGAACTACGCTGTAAGAAGCTTGGAGCCAGGTATGAAAAATTATTGGTATCATACCTAGAAACTACTCATTTGAAACCCCAGATATGTAAGTAGATCGGGAAATGTCTAGGAAAACGCGATCAGATTTATCTCCTTTTATTTCTTTATGGCTTGTGGCCTCCTGTGTGCTAACCCCAAATGTTTGGTTTTGCTTGTAACCTTTAAGTTGGATCTTAAGAAAGCTATTTTGGTGCTTAATCCTTGTATTTGCTCTTTTAAAATCTAGCAGTAGCCTGAGTTTCCAGATGCATTTTCTTCCCTTTTTAAAAAAAAATTTTTTTTTTTAACCTTTTTTAAGAACAGGGTTGGAATTCTGTGTCCTAAGAGGCTTGTGCATATATTGTTTAATTAGCTGGTGGCAACAGCTGATTTCCTTTGTTTTCTTTCTCAGCTCTTCCCCGGAGGGTGTGTGTGTGAAAGGACTTGAGGGTACCCCACAGGAAGGAATTCCCAAGTGCGCCTTCCTGGGCTCTCAAAGGGGTTTTGCACTTGAGTGGTGGCAGTATCTACCCATCCAAGGTCAGAGAAAAGCTGTAACCTTGGGAGTTTAATACAAGCCTGGAGTGGCCAGTATTAATTTTTTAAATCTTTGCGGGCCCCACTTCTGCACTCGAAGTGCCAGAGTGGGGAATCAGCCTTGACAGGTGTAGTTTGACTTCTATTGCAGGGGGAAGGGACAAGGGCCGGCCGGCCGGGCTCGGGCCAGCTCCACACAGCGGGGTCGAGGGAGGGACACCTCAGCAGGCCACCCACCTGTCTGGGGCTGTGTGCCGGTGACTGCTCCCCGAGGGCTCTGCCAGCCCCGGAGCCGGGTCCCTGCCCGGGCAGCTCTGACCGGCTATGTGAGCAGTCAAAGGGGGTTGGGAGCTGAGGAGCAGCTGCAACCCTGGCACCAGCAGCAGATGGGGGAATGCCATGACTGCCCACTCCATGGCATTACCAGCTAGAGAAGCAGCTGCCCCACACTGCCTGGCTCCGGCTTCCTGCCTAGGACCTGGCCAGACGGTGGAGCCTGAGGGGGCTGGGAGAGAAGAGGGGGGGCGGAGCTGCCCCCAGGACTGCCCCACTCTGGGTAAGGCACTGCAATTCGGGGGGCAACACCCTCATGCCCCCTCAACTCTGCCCATGGGCTCAGGGCTTCTGCCTGTGTTGGGGCTTCAGGCTCATGCCGCTCCCGGTTTCAGCCTGGGGGGAAGTTGGGACTTCAGCCCTGCGGGGGAGCACCGGGGCTTGGGGCTTCAGCCGGGGCGGGGGGGGGGGGGGGGGCCAGGGCCCAGGGCCCCGGGTTTCAGCGGTGGAACCCCACTGCGCCCCTGAAAGGGTTCTTGGAACCCCAGTTGAGAACCGCTGGTGTAAATGATACCAGGATCTGGCCCATGGATGCTGCCCTTATGACCTTACACTGTAAGGTCTTGTCTGTAGTAAGGAAAAAGGTATGTTCCTACCTCATGTTAGTTAAACCTGGTAAAATCCTAGTGAAGACAAAGCAGTTATAACATTAACACGAGTTAGCACGTCAATGTAAACCCTAGGTCTTTACCTTGGCCAACTAACATGTGAGAAAAATACACATCTACAGTCTCCCAAGGTTTCTAGTTTGTTCTGCACTCATCTAAAGGAATGGTTCAACTATTTTATGTATTACATACAGTAGGTTTATACTCTGGAGTAACCTTAATCTGCAAGAAGCATTCACACAATGATGTAATAAACCTAGTAATAAATCTAGTTCTCTTTTGCTGGCCCTTCATAGCTTGTTTTTAAATAGCACAAGTATGGCTTTAGGTCGCAGTTCAGGAAAGACGCTGACCATGTGCTTCAGTCTATTCCTATTCAGGATAGCACTAAAGCACAGATAAATGTATGTGTAAGTGCTTAAACCCCATCAAAGTCAATGGGACATAAGCCTAGGTTTACATGCGGTCTTGAATCAGGATGTGTTCCTGAATCAGGGCCACAAAGAGGAAGGAAAGTGGGCTGTTGTGAAGATGTAAAACTGGATTCCACAGCTAAAAGGAGCTTTGATGTCGACATGTGCTTTTCAGTCCTCTCCTCTGTATCTTCGCAGTGAAGTGAACAGCTGCAAAGGAGATCTCCTAAAATAGTAGCTCAAAATTGTATGCCGTGGAGTTGTAGCCACGTCGGTCCCAGGATATTAGAGACACAAGTTGGGTGAGGTAATATCTTTTATTGGACCAACTTCTGTTGGTGAGAGAGACTTGTCTCTCTAGCTCTAAACTGGTAATTTTAGCTGTCATGGCTGGATGAAATTGGAAGGGGACCAAAGGAGAAGTCTACGGTCATTTCAATCACACACCTTGTCATAAAAAAAAATCATCTATTCAATGAATTCCTTATACATTCTGCGATAAATGTTCGTGACGTTCTGATGGGGTCTAGCTAAGAACTTCTTTTCTCCATGCTATTTTGATCTAAGGAGACTAAGGTAAGCTCTAGCAGCAAGATTTATTGGCTTGATATCTTAGAAGCAAACAGACAAATTCTGCTCCCAGTTACAGGGTAAGCCTGGAGTAATTCCACTGAGTTCTATGGAGCTATTCCAGATTTACACTAGTACAGGAGCTGGCTGGCCTAAAGAGATGAAGACAGAAAGCCAGCAGGGCAGGCCTTTCTAAAGTTGTATACCATATATATGTATATATTAATATATATACACACATGAATAAGGCAGGGGCCTATGAAAGACACTAGGTCGCATTCTGCTTTCAGTTATTTTGGTATAACCTCGCTGAAGTTCATGGGTAGGGCTCTAGCAAATTCACAGTCCGTTTTGGTCAATGTCACAGTAATAGGATTTTTAAAATAATAAATTTCATGATTTCAGCTATTTAAATCAAGGTATTGTAATTATAGGGGTCATGACCCAAAAAGGAGTTGGGGGGGGTGTCCACCCGGGTTTTGGGGGGGGGGGGGGGGGTTTGCGGTACTGCTACCCTTACTTCTGTGCTGATGCTGGCGGCGGTGCTGCCTTCAGAGCTGAGCAGCTGGAGAGCGGCGGCTGCTGGCCGGGAGCCCAGCTCTGAAGGCAGAGCCGCTGCCAGGAGCAGCACAGAAGTGAGGATGGCCTGGTATGGTATTGCCACCCTTACTTCTGCACTGGTGCCTGCAGAGCTGGGTCCTCAGTCAGCAGCCGCCACTCTCGGGCCGCCCAGCTCTGAAGGCAGCGCAGATGTAAGGATGGCAATACAGCAACCCCCCTAAAATAACCTTGTGACCCCCCCCTGCAACTCCCTTTTGGGTCAGGATACTCAATTTGAGAAACGCTGGTATCCCCCATGAAATCTGTATAGCATAGAGTAAAAGCTAGGGTTGCAAACTGTGACTGAAGCTATTCCAGGAGATTTCCCCCCGCCCCCCAACATGTCGTAATGTCATTTTCTGAAAATATCCTATTAAAATCTCCCGGATTGCTTTTTTCAAGAGTCACCAGGAGACTCCAGGCCAAACCTGGAGGGTTGGCAACCCTTGTAAAAGCACACAAAAGACCAGATTTCACGGGGGGGGAGGGGGGGACGACGACCAGATTTCATGGTCCATGATGCGTTTTTTATGGCTGTGAATTTGGTAGGGCCCTATCCATGGATTTGGCTGTGCGTGTTAGCTGACGCTAACTGCAAATGTTCCTGTAACAGACACAAGCTTCTCCGCAGCCCTCAGCTACCCCCGGACAATATGTCCATAAGGGAAGAACAAACAGGGCTGGATAAAAACAGAACTTACCCAAACTGCACTAAGCCTTTTATGAGCTAACCCTCAGAAGTGTCTCTGACAATAAGCCCCACTGCCCCAGGGATACCTGTTCTGCTGCTGCTGTTCAGAAGCAGATCCAAATAGATGTCAGGTGCACATGGGCAGAAAAGCCACTAGCCAGTTATGAAGTGCTCCCTTTGATGTCCCTTTGGTCCAGGGCTCATAAGGTACTACCAAGGTCTGCCCACTACCTAACCCTGTACCTGGAACCCCTCTTTCCCACACCCCACACTAAATCTTTCAGTCCTACAGTTCCAGACTCTGTCAGATGTTCGACGTTAGATCTGCATGGAAGAGTCCATAGAGAAGTTCAGAGAGAAATCTGCTCTCTCAGGTTCTAGCCAACTCTGCTTTTCTTCCCCTCTCTTCCTCTTTCGACTGCAGCTGATGTTTTAAATATAGACTTCACAGGAGCTGGGTCAATGTACATTGATTTTTTTTTTTTAAAAAGAGCTTTGCTGTAGTGGTCTAAAGATCTGTCAATTTCAGCCATGCCGCTATGGTTAATGAAGCATGAGAATCAAGTCTGGCCAGTAGGTACTGTACAGGGGAGCAGCTGCTGCCTTTGATGGAGCATGCAGCGTTGCCAGGCACTACTGTATATTATGTCAATGTTTGTCACACTGGGCTGAGGCACTCTGAAGAATCCACCTGCCAAGCCACCTCTGAGACTACTGCAGCACAATTACCATGCCACCATGCGCTATCTTTAAATGGTCCGTTACACAATACTTCCTGTCGTGGAAGGAGCTGGACGAGACATCTGACATAGACACTGAGGGTACGTCCAGCGCCATTGGAACAATTTGTATAGCAGGGGTGCGGAAAGCAACCGAACCAGACTGTAAACCCTGTATATGATGGAAACCACTTCAAGCCAAGGGTGCTGCCGCACCCCCATAACCCCTAGTTCCAGCACCTCTTGGTACGTTTACACTGCAGATGGGCACATGCCCGAGCAGACAGACCTACACTGTCACTGCTCCAGCTAGCGCACTAAAAACAGCAACATGGGTGTTCTGGCATGGACCCAGGGCATCAGGCGGTTTGTACTCTGGTGGCTAGCCTGTCTGCTGCCTGTGCTGCAACGTTCACACTGCTATTTTTAGTGCACAAGCTGGAGCGGAGCTAGCACATGTCTGACTACCCAGGCTGGGAGGCACTCTCCCAGAGGCAGGGTAGACATAGCCTGACTAATGTGCTGTTACAGAGACAGACTGGGTGAGGTAATGTCTTTTATTGGACCAGCTTCTGTGGGTAAAAGAGACAAGCTTCCGAGCTTCCTCAGAGCAGTTATTAATTCTGTGGGCATCTGAGAAGGGGATCTGCAAGTGAGATGCAGTCATATTCAAAGGCATTCAACACAGTTATTTCTGGTTGCTCATCGCTACCTTCTCTCTAGGATTGATTTGTTTTTCCCTAGGCCTTTCTGAGCTTTTAAAAAACTAAGTGAAGCACTTAAGGCAGAAGTGACAAAACATATACACCTTAGTGGACACTTTACTCTCCCAATTTACATTGTAGGGAGATCCTTCCACGGCTACTCTACCCATGAAGATTTCTATGCTATGTTCAGTGGCTAAAGGCTAATGATGGGCTGAACCAAAAATCCAGATCAGAATATTCCCAGACTGGGGGATATTTAAAATCTGGATCTGAAGCAATTTGAGCCCATCTCTACTGAAGACAGACACTGACATCCTGTACTAGCTTGGATCCCAACCTTGCTGCTTGAAGGCTGACTCCAGTACCCCCGGTTACTGCACAGAGGTCCGACTGCCCAGAATCCATGACAGGATCAGGGCCTTTGTCTTTGCTTGCTATTGTTACCACATTTGTCCATATGTTTTTATCATCCGAGTCCCTTTGCTCTCACTTCCATTTTCAGCAGGACTCGTTTTCTTTCCCTTTCTTCGTTGCTCTCTCCCCACAGGCTCTTGTTAAATTTCAGTGCTCTGAATCCCCATCAATTCTTCCTTCTCATCAGCATCCTTCCCTCAGGTGATACCATGCTCTGCCTTTAATACATTTTCACTATGACTTAACCTTTCCGCTTACTTCCTCCCTTTCCTTCTTTGTGACTCAAGCTCCGAATTTCCTCCTCGCCTTCTGAGTCCAATAATAACTCTGCAACCTGTTTTCTCGGTTACTCTCCAACTAGAAACAAGTATAAATGTTCATTTTCTTCTTTCACTGGATCTTCCCCTGGCTCCTCTATACGATATTCTATTGTAGTCCTATAATGCTTGTTTATCCCTTTCCTCCCTCTATTTCTGTTGGTTTGGTCACTACTCTGATCTGATTGGGGAGGAGAGAGCGGATCACTCCCCTGCTTTTGGGGGCTTGTAAAGGGGGCAGAGATGGGGATTCACCTCAGAATGTTGTGAACGATCTTGTTCTTGGAGAACAGGCTGGTGGGATGCCAGCAGAATTGGATACTGCCAATAACAAACCACCAGGTGCAGCAACTCACCAGCCTAACTCTTGTAAGAACTGGAAGAAGGAGAGTTGGGCTTGAACAGAACAGCTGCAAAAACATCACAATTGGTCCTGTATAAAAACGACCAATCCTCTTCCACAAAGTGACAATCAGGTCCCACTTTGACACTGAGCTTCCCCTTGTTTCACAGCACATGGTGTCACTGTCCAAGGGCCTCCTGCTGCAATTGTAGCCTCCATAGAACTAACCCTGCCTTTTGAGCATTCACATTTCCATTCATTCTCACCACACACAGGACAGGGCCGGGAGGTAAAGTGGATGATAAACATGTGGCTCCCATTCAGATGAAAGCTGGGTCAGAGGTAAAAGCAGATGCTAAGCACAAAATCTGTCATTACTCTCCTGTACTAACATCCAACCAAGAAACAAAGAGAAGGATGCAACTGGATGCATTTCTGTTCTGCAGCCCCTGGAAGCACTCGCAACAGCAGCTCCCCCTTCATTTCACGTCCGTGAAAAAAAACCCAGGAACCCAGATGACTTATTATCAGGAGAGGAAACGCTTGTAGATGACCGCAAAGAAGAACACCCAAGTCACGCACATTCTGTTCCAATTCTAGCTGGAGCTGCATTACCAGCTCTTTGTGTGCTCTGTGTCTCTTATCGACAAATAGCATAGACAGCTGTTGCCATAGCTACGTACTTATGTCCTGGCATCACATTTCCCTGTGCACAGAATTATTATTTATGAAGTGCCTAAGCTGTGCCTGGCGCTTGACAGTTAAAAATGACAGGTCCCAGCCCAGAGGAGCTTACAGTCTAAATTAGACATAACATAGCAAGGGGTTACAGTAAACAAAGGACAGGGTAAGGAGGGTCACAGCAGTGAGCAATCATGAGATGTTACACGTGGATCTTGTTTTTACTTTTTCTGTGTGACAAATCTGCGGCCATATTACAGTTGTCACTACACTGAACACCCTAGCTACTTGGTATGTCATGGCACTGGTGGAGATGGAACCCACATCCTCCTGCATCAAAAGTACAGTCCTCGACCACTTGATCTAAATAATAATCTCCACTAGCTATTAGGACTATAGGGCCTATGAACAGTGGTTGACAGGCTCTGATTTTATCCACTAGGTGGCAGTGGTTTGCACATATACCAGCCTGTTCTTTGTACTATGAATAAAGGCTGGGGTGCCGGGGAGGGAGACTGCCAACTATTATTTCATCATACAGCCTGATCTACCACCTCTGGTAGGTGCTTAAAACATTCAGTTCGGGGTTTTGAGTGAGTGAGAGATTAGGCGTATTCACAAGACCAGCTGCCAGAGTGAACCAGGAGCAAACTTGTTTGAACATCAGCAGTATTTACTGTAAAGAGAGCACCAAGGGATTAAGGCTACGGTGAAATTTACAGTCAACCTGTCTTCCCCGTCCTATGTCCAAACCATTAAAACCAGCTTGCTCAGATCTCAGTATCAAAGGTGCTAGTTTGACAGCACGGGAAACTGAAGTTCTGTGTAGCCATGAGAGGTAGACAGTGGGCAAAGACAAAGACAGAGCAGACTTGACCACTGCCAACATTCCTCATGCTGGGCTGGAGGCATCCCACCTCTGAAGTAAGAGGAATGGGTTTATCTCCATAGTCTATTCAATCCATAGCTTCTCTGTTGCGGCTGCAATCAAGCATGCCAGTTAGGCGTTCACACCACAAAAACTCACCTGGCTGCTCAGAAATGAGCCGAAATCACCAACTCTGAAACCTAAAGATCACTAATGTAAACATCAACATTGTTGACTGCTGCATTTCACTGATCATTCCAGCAGAAACATCCTGCTAATATACTACGTGCATTCTTACCCCCCCACACCTTCCCAGGTGCTTAAGACCCACTTGTCTCCTCCACAGTTGCTGAAGTCTCCAGCTTCCCCGATGCAGTGATGCATTTTCTGTACTAAAGTCTGCAGCTCTTTGAAAGTTCAAATGTGAGGACAATGTAAAATCTGAATTTAACATGAGCTCAAATAACAGAATGGCTGCTGTACTGGCTGTACATGTTTTCATATCTACTTAATTAAAAAAAACCCCTCTTTTATTTGATATATATATACATATACACACACACACAGAGTTCATCTGGAGCTCCTAGAGAATCTCCAGTCCATTGCACCAGAGTGATGCAAAATCCAGACGCCCGAATGCAGAATTGAGTTCTAGGTGGCTGCAGAGTACATGGCATCTCAACCATTTGAAACATCACAGACATCTAAAGTGGAACTTGAGTCAAATAAAATAAAACAGCTCATGCTCCTAACTCCATGCTGTCATAGAATCATAGAACCACAGGGTTAGAAGGGACCACAAAGGTCATCTAGTCTAACCCCCTGCCAAGATGCAGGATTTGTTGTGTCTAAACCATTCATGACAGATGGCTCCAGCCTCCTTTTGAAAACCTCCAGTGAAGGAGCTTCCACAACCTCCCTAGGCAGCCTGTTCCATTGTCCTACTATTCTTACAGTTAGGAAGTGTCTGTTCACATGTTAACACTGAGAGAGGTCACCAAAGACTGTTGAGTAAGATACTTGAGCCTTGAAATCTACACTTAGCAGGACATGGTGATCACCAAACACCACCCCCTTTCTTCTGAAAGTTCTTCACTCCCCAAGCACCTAGTGTCATGAGGTGAGGAGCAGGCACTAGGAGCAAGAAGTCTGACTGACCCTACTCAGAGACCCATGGTCTTACAATTCTCTCCACAGTGCATCTGAAATTAGCCATCAAAAGTAACTTCAGAATCTATTTCCTCCCATCTCCAAGCCCTCAGGGAAACCCTCTCCTCCCCAGAAATCTGACATTTCTTAATCCGAACTCATTTTCTAGGTCAGTGATCTCATTTCTCAGCACTTTCTGGTCTTTTCGCACTGGCATTTCAAATGCTAGCTTTATCTGCCTCTCCCAGTCACTCCTGCCCACCCCTTCTATATCACAAACAATTGTAGCCGGAATCAGACACATGCATGCACAGTACGTGGCGGCTTAACCATATGAAACTTCACAGACATCTAAAGTGGAACCTGAGTCAAAGAGGATAAAACAGCTTGTTCCTCCAACTCCAATCAGAGGCTTAGAAGGGACTGCAAGAGTCATCGGTGCTATATTGCCTCACTGAAACCAAGTTCTTCTGGTATTGTACCCGGCCCGCCAATATGGTGCCAGAGCATTTGCTAATGGGCATATCTGCTGGTCACGGAAATCTAGGGGAAGAAAATGATTATTTAGCAGACAGACCCAAAAGGGTGAGTGGTGACCACTGGCTGGGCTAAGTCCCTAATAATATATATATATATAATAATAAATGGAGATATCCCATCTCCTAGAACTGGAAGGGACCTTGAAAGATCATTGAGTCCAGCCCCCTGCCTTCACTAGCAGGACCAAGTACTGATTTTGCCCCAGATCCCCAAGTGGCCCCCTCAAGGATTGAACTCACAACCCTGGGTTTAGCAGGCCAATGCTCAAACCACTGAGCTATCCCTCCCCCCCAGTAGTGGCTCTGCAGGCTTGTGTGTGACTGGAGACTTAGGGTCCTTCTCCTTACCTTAATAACAAGCTTGATGTGTGCCTGCTGCTGCTTATTTCCTATTCATAGATTTGACCTGCAATGGAACTTGCAGAGCTAGGTTGGAAACAGACCAAGTTCCACGCTGGGTTACAGCTCACCCAACTGAATGAGAGGCATGAGATGTTGGTTAGTGTAGTCAAGGTCACCTCTGGGAAAGGGGTACAGGTGCCACAAAAAGTCCAAGCAACAGCAAAGACATAGCCAGAATTGTCACACGGCAACTCTAAAATCCCAAACTGGAGGAGGACTGAGATTCATTTGTCATTATGGCCAGTGAATTAAATATTTATTTTGCCCTAAAAGACACTGTACATAGCATTTGGAAGCTGGCAAAAACGGTGTTCCGTTGACTAGCCTGACAGAGACAGAAAAGACCTGTGTCATTTTGTCATTTCATCTACCCTTGGCCTGCCACGGACACAGGGTTATTTCCTGCAGTAGGACCAGCAACATCTGTTCTCCTGGCTGGCTCTTTTCAGGATAGGACCCGGGACCTTTCACGCCCAAAGTGACATATCAACGTAGATTAACCCATCCCGAGAAGATGAAACCTAACATTGCCTCTAGACTCAGTCTCACAAACTGCTCAAGCTCTAGTTTAACTTGAAGAATAGTTCTGCCTCATTGCAGTTTAGTATCAGCATCAGATTTCTGAAGTGTACACGGAGAACATTCTGTGGCTTTCCATTGAAAACATGTTGCTATGGAGAGCCTGGCACAGGAATGGGAAATGACTAAAAATGCACGGCTGCACATGCCTGAGCAGCCCACAGCTTCTGCTGATATTTGCAGACTCTCCTGTCCCCTCCTCCCCCAATGCTGAAAATAGATCAAAAGCTGAATGAAGCATCTATAATATTCTGTTTCTCCTCCTGCCGCCTGAAGGCACTGCAACCTTTTCCAAAATCATATAAAGCATCTTGCATTTACTTAAATGGCAGGTAACTGTTCGCTAATTTCCATATGGGCAAACGCCTTGTAAATCAAGACCCAGGTAGCTTCAGCACCCTATATTTTAATGGTGAGGGGAATCCAGGAGAAGCAATGCTACTGTCCAATGCAGGGTTCCCCCTGCCCACCTGCTCCATTGCATTTACACAACACAGATACTGCTCGGTACAAATACTCCACTAACCCTGGCATGGAGAAAGCTCCTTGGGCTAGTCCATCTCACAGAGGGATGGATCTTGGGTACCCTCATCTTTCATTTAAAGTGCTACCTGGGGTCACGCAGCAGCTGGAGGTGCTTGGTACTCCCAGAGCGATGTCAAGTGCAGTGGTGACACGGCTGCTTCATTAAACCCAGGATTTATACCCTCCATGCTGTATGGTCTTGATCTAGCAAGGTGCTGAGTGCTTTCAGTTCCCACTGATTTGAATGGGCGTCGACTGTTCTCTACACCTGGCCAAAGTGGCCCAGATAGGAATCTGCAACACGCCAAGTTATATATGGAGATATACCTATCTCATAGAACTGGAAGGGACCCCGAAAGGTCATTGAGTCCAGCCCCCTGCCTTCACTAGCAAGCCCAAGTACTGATTTTGCCCCAGATCCCCAAGTGGCCCCCTCAAGGATTGAACTCACAACCTTGGGTTTAGCAGGCCAATGCTCAAACCACTGAGCTTTGCTAATCTCATTGTTAAAAGAGCTGAAATACCGTTTGTTTTCTTTCTCGTGTTCTGGAGGAGTCAATAAATCCTCAGCCACAGCATAAACACGCAGCCGTCCGCCCTTGATTTCTAAAAATGTAGTATTTGTATTATGCTAAGAAATTATGTACAGTCTCCATAAACATCCTCCCAGCATAGTCCATCTGGCAGCTGAGAGAGGGACTTGGAATTCACTAATTTACTTACACTGTAAACCACTTTGTAATAAATAAATAAGCTCTTAATATCGTACCCACAAAAAGAGGCCTGGCCTGCACAGAACCATATCTAGGGCTGCTTTCGGAACCGCCTGGGGCTACAGTTCTGAAAAACTTGAGAATTTTTATTGTGGTCAAATAAATCTTGAGCTGGACGTCCTTATTTTGGAATCACCTTCACATTTTTTAACCCTTCTTCTGTATATCTGAAATTTTGTTTTGCCTGATTTTGGGGGTAAGTCAGATGAAGCCAACTGGATTACACACGATTTTACACTGAAGTAACAATAAAATGTGAGGGGCTGAGCAATGGGAATCCTGAATAATCAGCGCTACACAGATTCAGGCCTTTAAGGGTAAAGTGACAAACTGAGCCCCTGGATGGGAGAGGCTTTGACGTAGCCCCAGAAGTAGTACAACACAGACAACAACAGCACAACCTGCCCTTACCATGCTTCCTGGTAAAAGACCTAACCGCTGACCTCTATGCAATGAGACGGTGCTCAGTCTCTGGGCCCGTCTGATCCTTAATGGACATGTGTGTGTAATCTCCCCTGATGAGTGACAATTAAGGCTGGTGAGTTTTGGCCAGGTGGCAACTTGTCTACAAAGAACTACAGACACGCATAGGCCTCAAGGCGTGTCTACAAGGCGACACTCAGGAAAGGCGAATCAGCTAAAGAGGTGAACTCAATGTGGTTAAATTAAACCAAATTAACCTTCCCAGTGTGCGGCCTTTGATCCACTGTAACGTAATCCTCCTCCAAGGTGTATTAAGTTACAGTGATTTAAGACCATTTTACTCCAGAACGGGAGCACCCACACTGGGAGATTTAACACGGTTTAACTCTTGTGCATTGCCTTCACACCTTTAGGCTACGTCTACGCTACCAGCAGGGGTGTGATTCCCCTGCTTGCATACACGCACACTAGCTCTCGTCAAGCTAGCAGGAGCATGAGTAGCAGCATAGCTGTAGTAGCGTGGTAGCTGCAGTGGAAGCATAGCTGAGCTGTGCCGAGTACACACACATCGGTTTGGGTCAGGTTTGTTCTCTGCACAGCCTTGTTCTCCGCACAGCCTTGCCGCTTCCAGTGCTACCGTGGCGACACTGCTATTTATATTCGCTCTAGCGCGACGAGAGCTCATGCGAATCGGGGTACACGGGCAGGGGCATCACACCGCAGCTCATGGCATAGACGGAGCCTCAGTGAAGTTGCCTTAACTTTCCCGAGCGTCCCCATGGAGACATGCCCTCAGTGTAAAAGAGACTCAAAGCAGCACAGAACATCACAGAGTGAAGACCAGGAATAAGAGCTAAATAAAACATTTGGAATTGTTCAGGTTACGTTATTAATTGTCTGGCAGATTAAGGAACTGACCCTTCTTCCACAGAAACTGATGGGATTTTTTCTATTGACTAATGAGAGCTGCTGTAATATCCAGACCTTAATTATAACAGGGCTTTTTACTGGAACCCATTGGTTTGACCAGAAAAAGCCTCACTATTGCCCTTGATGTAAGCAGATGCCACTTCGTTGAGGTCAATGGAGTTATGCCAGTTCATCCCAGTGGTGAATTTCATTCATAAGAATGTCACTATTCAGACAGCATCTCCAAGGGGATCTGCACTGGGGAAAGGAAATGCATCAGGGTGAGAAGGGGTGATGAGGAAGGAGAGCTGTCGCTCTCTGCATCATGCTCCAAATAAACCAGTCACTGAGTCTAAATTAATGCTGCCACCTAACGTATTAACATATGTTCTGCCCATGCACCCTGCCCAGATGGGGGATTATTGCAATGGGAGTAGACTCAACGAAGGAGGGGATGAGGAGGTCGGTCAGCACAGCAAAGAGCAGGCCACTCTGCTGGGCTAGTGCTGCCTTCCAGGTGTTACTGAAGAATGTCCCGCCTCTACTTTGCTCTCATGACCCGGCTACCACCTGCCATGTCATGTGCACAACGAAAGAATGATTGGCCAGACAGCTTCTAAAGCAAGCACTCCACACGCTCCATCTGCTTCTGTGGAAGGATGACCCAGGTTAGTTCATGTCCTGGATACTGAGAGTATTTAAACTGATGCAGTCATGATTTTAAACGACAGTAAAATCCATGATGGCATCTCTCAGGGAAATGATGATGAATGGCGGATTTAAGGCAAGCTTTTGTAAGGTCAGGTCAAATTTGGTCTCGAATTTGTTTTGTAAATAATAATAAATAACAACAACAACAACAACAACAATCCTTTACAAGACCTAAGGCAAAATGGAAAAGCTTAACTGGACATTCAAAAATACCCCCAATGGATTTTTTTTTAAAGAAGAAGTGATAACATTTCCCTGCAACATTAGCACACAAGAACCCGAGAGTGAGGCTGACTAACAGACAGGAGAGAAAATGACTAATCTATTTTCACTGTCCAAGCTGAGAAAAAAAAATAAGGCTCTTCCTCATTATACCTTTAACCTGAAATAATTCATCAAAAAAATCAGAGACAAAACAAAAAAACAACCACCCAGGTAATTATTTATGGAAAGATAAAACACTGATAACACGGTTACACCAAAAAAACTATTAGGCACAACAGTCAATCCCTCCCCCAGCTCCATCCCGCGCAGAGCAAGTATCCTTCTTATTCGATTGATGACTGACACTTTCTGAAACAGAAGAATGGCAAAAGCGAAGTTTCACTTAGCATGTAAGTTATTCAGGCAAGGACTCGTCTTGTTATATATTTGTACAGCGCCTAGCACAATGGGACCTTGACTGGGGCATCTGGGCACAACAGCAAGACAAACAGTCTCTCATCAGTCTTTTTCTTATTTTGCACCTAAGTGTAGTTATTGCAATACTTCACGATGCATAGATTGTGCTTCCTGTTAATGGTTTAGGAAATCAAAGAGTATGTTTTGGTTTTTTTAATTAAACAAGTAGCCAGTTGCTTTTAAGAACATCCGTACTGTAACACCAGCGATTTTAATGCATTTACACCAAGGACGAACTTATCCAGTTTTAAATGCCACATGCATGGATGGCATGAACAAATGTTACCTGTTAAAGGGGAATCACTCTGCTACTCACACTGCATATTCAGAATTGTGTTACTCAAAATCAGGCCTTGGGCAATGTGAAAGATTACAGAAATTCATCCCTGCTGTCACTGGAAAGTGAGGTTTCTATCTGAAAAACTGAATGTCCCCTTCGAGCAGAGGTGGGCAAACTACGGCCCGGGGGCCGCATCTGGCCCTTCAGACATTTTAATCCGGCCCTTGAGTTCCTGCTGGGGGCTTGCTCCACGCAGCTGCCAGAAGCAGTGGCATGTCCCCGCTCCGGCTCCTACGCGTAGAGGCAGCATGCAGAGCCGCCTGGCCGCACCTCCGTGTAGGAGCCAGAGCGGGACATGCCGCTGCTTCTGGGAGTTGCTTGAGGTAAGCACCACCCGGAGCCTGCACCCTGACCCCGTCCTGCATCCCAACCCCGTGCCCCAGCTCTGATCCCCCTCCTGCCCTCCGAACCCCTCAGTCCCACCCTCCTGCACCCCAGAGCCCACACCCCCAGCCGGAGCCCTCATCCCCCCACCTGCACCCCAACCCCCTGCCCCAGCCTGAGCCCCCTCCCGCACCCTGAACTCATTTCTGACCCCACCCCAGAGCCTGCACCCCCAGCCGGAGCCCGCACCCCAACCCCCAATTTCATGAGCATTCATGGCCCACCATACAATTTCCATACCTAGATGTGGCCCTCGGGCCAAAAGGTTTGCCCACCCCTGCCTTAGAGTTTTGTAAGGCACTTAGGTTCTGGGATTACAAAGTTCTATTGTCAAAATACTTCAGGATAACATACAAGTAGGAAGGAAAAAACATGACCACTGCAGCATTATGGGACAAGGAGGTGCTGCGGGAATCCTGGGTGGGATGGACACCTCTGCCAGGAAATGGGTTGTCAGGTTTGCTAAAATCGAATCGATTCATACAGTAGATTAGAAAATATTAACGGCCACGAGCGCCAATAAACAACAGGACTTAGTGCAGAAATGTAACTTGTTTTGATTGGCCGGCATATATATGATGAATTATTTATACAGACGCTCTAAAGCAAGCCCGGTGAGCATTTTGTGAGCTAGGTGCGTTCAACGGGATCACCGCTGCCGCTGTTCCCCAACTGGAGCAACGGAAAACAAAGTGCCACCTAAGAAACCAACAATATTTAAATGAACCAAACTGGAACAGGTGCAGAGAAGGCTTAGTAGGATGATCAGAGGAACAGAGAGCCTACCTTACGAGGGGGGACTTAAAACAACAACTTGTGTTAACAAAATAAAAGGCTGAGGGGAGATATGATTGATCTCTATAAATACATCAGAGGGATAAACACCAGGAAGGGAGAGAAGTTAAGGCTCTGTGGGGAAGGCACATGCCCAGTCCAGTTTCAGATAGGAACTGTGAGAAGACAGATCATGCCCAGCCTAGAGGGAATTGTCAAAAAATGTTTCAGCCAAACCAATAAGTCTCTACTAAGCATGTGAGACCTGAGATTTATCAGAGGCTTAGACCATGTCCCTAGTTGGAGAAATTCTCTGTTGGATGACAAAAGGCAAATCACTGGCACTTCAGTGCAGTTAATTGTGAGGTGCTTTTGAGACAACTGTGGGACCTCACAGGGCTATAAGGAAATGTTTTAAAGTGGTTCTGCTTAATACTTCTGAAGGAATCCCGGGGGGGTCGTGCTGGGCGACTGCTCTTCCTCCCGACGGGGCTCTCAGCCTGAAGTCCTACGATGCTCGAACTCGTCACTCACTTGTTCAACAGTTATGTGAGACTGCTTGAGAGATCATGAAGCTTAATGGGCTTCAGAGACTCAGTATGCTGACAACACGCAGATTTAAGCCTCTTTTTATCAGAAACAGACGGAGCTGTCTCCTTGCTCTCCCAAAGCCTGTCAGAGATACTGCTGGGAGCTTGGTGAAAGCCATTGGCTTAAGCACAATCCACTTAAGATAAAGGTGATGCTGATTGGCAGGAGGAACCAGTTTTAGGACCTGGCACTGTCTGTAACTGCTCCCTGAATAGACCGCATCACCCCATTTATAATAGTGTAAAAGTGATTCACAATGTATGGGTCCTGCTAGACCCATTGCTTCTCCCAGACAACATCAATGGTCAGAAATGCCCTTCTGCTTTGATCAGCCAAGAGATTGTATCTTTCTCCTCAGATGCAGACCTTGGTCCATGTTGTGTGTGTAGATGATGCAACACGCTCTATCTGGAAGTTTCTGCAATCACATCATTTCTCAGCAGCTGCTTGTACTCTGAGCAGGGACACCAGCAAGGGCATATTATTACTCAATTGTACATTGGCTGCCAAGCAACTTCCCGGTGGAATGTAAAGGTGCTAATTACTAACTACAAAGCCCTAGGTTGCCCGAGTTCCAGATACCTCTGAGACTGCTTCTTCTTCCTGTTCTACCACACCACTTGTATTCAACTGAAGTGCTTCAGCAAATGTCTCAAGGGCAAGTCTCAAGGGAGCCAGAGGTGGCACAGGGCATTCTCAGCAACGGGCCTTCCATCTTTGGAATTTGCTCCTACTGCAACTACATCCAAGTCTGCACTTGTGCATGCTTAGGACATGCTGAAAGATTCAGCTCTTTGTCTAGGGTAACCAAAGGCTCTGCTATGCTGCGTATTTCACCTGCTGGCTAGGTTTTTCCCCATCGAGGTCTCCATGTTAGCACATGCAGTGAAGCAAGTGGCACAGTGCGTTTGCCTCCCCGCCAACACAAGCGTGTGTGTGGGGGGGGTAGGATGGGGTTGTGAAGGGAAAGCCACAGGAGGCCCTGTGTCCTGGTGTGCATAGAGCCCCAGATTACTTTAATCCAACCATCACAGAGCTTTAGTTAACTTGGTGTTAAGGCTGCAAGACTGCACAGCCTACCACCACAAGTCATAACGAGCCAGGAAATAAACTGTACAGCCATTCAACACTCTACCTCAGGGGTGGGCAAACTTTTTGGCACGAGGGCCGCATCTGGGTGGGGAAATTGCTTGCAGGGCCATGAATGTAGGGCTGGGGCAGGGGGTTGGGGTGTGGGGAGTGGGCGGGGGTGCAGTGTGCAGGAAGGGGCTCAGGGCAAGGGGTTGGGGCAGAGGAGGGGTGCAGGGTATATGAGGGGGGCTCAGGGAAGGGGATTGGGGTGCAGGAGGGGGTGCACAGTACAGGAGGGGACTCAGGGCAGGGGTGCAGAGAGGGGTGCAGAGTGTGGAAGGGGGCTCAGGGCAGGGGGTTGGGGTGCAGAAGCGGTGCGGGGGGGAGCGGGGGCGCAGGACAGGGAGTTGGGGTGCAGGAGGGGTTCAGGCTCTGGCCCGGCACCGCTTACCTGGAGCGGCTCTGGGATGGCAGCGGCGCGCACCGGGGTCAGGGCAGGCTCCGGGAAGCGGCCGGCACCACGTCCCTGCGGCCCCTGGGGGAGGGGAGGCAGAGAGCTCCGTGCGCTGCCCTTGCCTGTGGGTACCTCCCCCGAAGTTTCCATTGGCCGTGGTTCCCCGTTCCCGGCCAATGGGAGCTTCGGGGGAGGTACCCACAGGAAAGGGCAGGGCACAGAGCCCTCTGTCCCCTCTCCCCCAGGGGCTGCAGGAACGTGGTGCCGGCTGCTTCTCAGAGCGGCGCAGGGCCCACGGCGCCATGGTGGGGGCAATACCGCAGGCCGGATCCAAAGCCCGGAGGGGCCGGATCCGGCCCACGGGCCGTAGTTTGCCCACCCCTGCTCTACCTATACTACGCTCCTCAGTTTCCCTCATTAACCACAACTGCTTCCTTTCTAGCACCACCGACTTCTAAGTATCTCTACCTCCACTCCGAACAACCAATGCAGCAATGCACTTACAACTGGAGCCAACTGTGTGCTGCCTGGGACAAGGGCTGCGCCTCTGTTCTGTAAGGAGCCACGTATAATCAATGGGAATGAAATGAACATTTTCCGCCAACCCAACTATTCTTAGCCCATTTCAGTGAGAAATGTTCTCGCACCCTTACTAAAAAGATCACACTTCTCTACGACAAAACCATTTTATAGTCACTCAAGGCATCGTCTACTCTTTCACCTAGTAAGCTCCAAGGGGCTGGGACCTTATTTCTCTTGGATTGTGTACAATGCTGCACACTCTGTTCAGGCTTAAACAATCCAGGGCAATTTTTCACAGACATTTTTCCTGCCAGGACCCCCCTTTAACCTGTATAATAATCTGGTGGAGAAGTTGCCCTGTGCATCTATCTGTCTCACGCTTTAATAAAAAACCCCATGCCTGAGGAAATCCAAGCCAATTGCTCTTGTAATACCCTACCAAGATGTAGGAACAAAGAGGAAGAAGCACTTTCACACCCTTCATAGTCTGACAGTTTATCTACATAAGGAGTTCTTCCAGAATAGCTATTCCTGATTAACTCCAAGTGTAGCGCTTAATCCACTTTATGGATTAGGCTAATTTGGAAGAAGGCACTTCTAGTCCATAAAAAGAGCATCCACACATGGAGTTAATCAGAAATAATTAATCTGCCTTAAATTGACACCCTATCTTATTTCGGATTAGCCTTCACATGTAGACAGGCGCTAATATGCAATAGCCTGGGTGTTGAAACCCTGCTGAAACTTTGTCACTTATCCCAAGCCTGGCTGCATAGACTAATCTGTCAGTACGTCACTTACCATGCCGGAGATTGAACAATACAAAATGTACCTACAAAGTCGCTTTGTGTTCTGTAATTCTGGGCGCCTAAATGACAGCTAAAAAATTAGAAGGTATTTCATTTTTGAAATTATTTGCCAAATTTTCCCCTACCTCCTTGAACACAGTAAACATTACACTTTGTACCTGTTGTACAATACAAGGGAAAACACAAGGCGGCCAAGGGGGACATTTCTACGACAAGCAAAGATTTCTAACTTTTCCCTGTTTTAGACTCACAAAGGATTGACTCGCTCATTATAAAGTTCCAAATCAGAGAGAAGGATTTCCCCTTGGAGGGTCAGTCCGCTTCAGGTATGCCTAAACTTCTGTTTTGTCTAAGATTGTTCACTAGATTGATGTTCTCATCCATCATTAATAATATTTGCTGTAGATGCAATATGCTGTCATAAGATCGAAGTCTAAGCTGATTTTTTCTTTGTTCCCTGGCTGGATCTGTCTGTGAAAAATGGCTGGGATCAATTTCAGCCTCAGGTGCCCTTTCTAAATTTCCAAGATGGAAGGAGACAGATTGCTTTTCACATGCATTGGCACATAAACCACTTTGGTTGAAAACAGTGAGGGAGGAAATGATTTAAAACCCATCTCCATCTCATGACGTCTGCTCTCCTCTAGACACGTGTGTTATTCCAATTTACAGCTGTTTGAAAAGTCATTGCAAACATTTTAATGAAACTTCTTTTCTCCTGTTTTTCCAGGCAAATTTCAAAATTTTGGAAGGTTTCCCATCACTCCACAGCCTTTGCTGGTAATGGGAGCTGCACATATTCATATGGAGAACTTTCTACAGGATGCTATTATTTTCACTTAGAAAGACAGGGGCGTGGCTTCCAGTCCTATACCACCATTGAGATTTCTTAAGAAGTTCTGTAAAAGGCAGATTACTCAGTGACTAAAATGGCAATTATGACTTCCCCAGAGAAAAAGCCAGCACTGTACCATGCAATCCTTGTGAAACAATCAGCATGTGGGAGAACCACTCCACCCACCCTACTGAACTTTCCACAGACCTCAAACCAAACCTGAACTGAACATTTTCTGAGGGTTGAAAAGATAAAATTACAAAACATCTTAGATTAAGATGATTTTTCCTCCATCAGTCTCCACAATCAGCCGAGAAGGACCAAAATATGGAGAGAAAGCCTACTCTTGTGACACTTCCCGCCCATATTCACAGACCCAAGAGGTTAAGCACAAGTTATAGTAGTTCATCCACATCCCAGACAAGCAACCACATTGCTAATCCAACCTTCTGAGGTGCAGCAGTTAATTGCCTGAATTCTACCAAGGAATCTTCTAAGCACCTCACAAGATTTTCCAGTTACCCTGGCCTGCATAATGAAAGGCAAGTCAATAGGCAGAATGTGAGAGTGATTTGAACCTATCTATTAGACCATTATTGTGTGTATACAACTGAAAACCATGTGGTTTCCATGATCAAAGCTGCTTCTTAGACTGGCATGTGAAGAAAGAAATCAGAAAATGCAAAGAAAAAAGGCAAGGGCATGGCCAAGCACTGAGACCATTAGCCAGCTCGGCTCCTCCATCCCACAGTGAAATTTGGCTTTATACTGTTCTGGAATTATTCTTAGTTCAGCACTAATCATTTTACAAACATATTTAAGGTGGAACTCAACTAGTTTTCTCTTAATGTTTTGCAGCAGAGGTACATTAGCTGCTGTGATAGACCCAGACCAGTTGGGAACAGCAGAGTAGCAGAAGGGAGATATACTGGCCACTGGATAAGTAGTTTTCTGTTCCCTGAGTGACCAGAGCAGGGGCTGCTCCAGGCTAATAAGAACACCTGACTCCAATTAACCTGCTAAGAGTCAGGTGAGGCAGTTAAGCACCTGACTCTAATTAAGGCCCCTCTGATGCTATAAAAGGGCTCACTCGAGTCAAGCAAGGGGGAGCCAGAGAAAAGGAGGTGTGTGGGAGGAACTGGGAGCAAGAGGAGTGCAAGCAGCTGAGAGTGAGTAGGTGTACTGCTGGAGGACGGAGGAGTACAAGCGTTATCAGACATGAGGAGGAAGGTCTGGTGGTGAGGACAAAGAAGGTGTTGGGAGGAGGCCATGGGGAAGTAGCCCAGGGAGTTGTAGGTGTCGTGCAACTGTACCAGGAGGCACTCTAAACAGCTGCAGTCCACAGGGCCCTGGGCTGGAACCCGGAGTAGAGAGCGGGCCCGGGTTCCCCCCATATCTCCCAACTCCTGATCAAACACAGGAGGAATTGACCTGGACTATAGCTTCTACCAGAGGGGAAGGTCTCTGGCCTGTTTCCTGACCCACAGGGTGAATCTGTGAGGCGAGCAAATCTGCCAATAAGCGCAGGACCCACCAAGGTAGAGGAGGAACTTTGTCACACTGCCCACACTTAGACCACAAATATATAATGTATTAACTTCCATATCTGCCATCCCTACTCTTCTGGTGCTTTTGAAAAGTTTGTATGTATGCCTCATAGAGAAAATGCTTTGATGGTAATATGAGGTTTGTTAAGCAATGGGTAGAATCTCAGCTGGTTCTATTTGGTTAAGCACTCAAAAGTGTGAATGCGTATCTTACCTATAAAAGCTCTGAGCTATAAAACTGGGCTAGAAACTCCGGAAATATAGGCTGCCTCATGAGATTTCTGCTATTCCCCCTTCCCAGCTGAGCCAGAAACACTAGTCTACACTAGGGGGGAATCGATCTAAGTTACGCAACTTCAGCAACATGAATAATGTCGCTGAAGTCGACGTACTTAGACCTACTCACCATGGTGTCTTCACTACGGTGAGTCAGACTGCTGCCGCTCCCCGTCGACTCTGCCTGAACCTCTCGCCGAGCTGGAGTACAGGAGTCGACGGGAGAGCGCTCGGGGATCGATTTATCGCGTCTAGACTAGACATGATAAATCAATCCCCGCTGGATTGATTGTGGCCCGCCGATCCGGCCGGTAGCGAAGACATACCCTCACAGCATTTTGTCTGTTCTGCTGCTGGACCTGGCCAATTACAAAAAGGGCGAAGTGTCCGTGAAAGTTACTGAGTTACTTAAGTTAACAGAAATTTTTCATCTCGTTGAAAGTTTCAATTCAGGCTTGGTTTGAGAACTGGACAAAGATTGTGGCTGGCTCTTATTTTATCCAAACCAGTTCCTCCACTACGAATCCTGATGATCCAGTCACTGTTCTGTAGACAGCAACTGATTAACTGTTTAAAAATTTCAAAACCTCTGGGCATCTAGGTGGAAACATACTTGAAGACTGAGGTAGCACTTATGATGTGATTAGTCATTAGAAATGGGCCCAAACCAAAATACTAGCTCTGAAAACCCTGTAAACTTTGGGGAAGTTTAGATTCAGTTCTAGATCTCAGCTTTGTAGCTTTAGCTGATCATTACAGGTAATAATTTACCTCCAACTACTTATAAGTGAAATGAATGGATGCTCTTTAAAGGCACTGTATATACCTTTTCAGCGTCTGACCAGACTACCTATTATTCATATTAAACAGCGTCTTTTCTGACTAAGGTGACCAGAGGGCAAGTGTGAAAAATTGGGATGGGGGTGGGGGTAGCAGGTGCCTATATAAGGAAAAGCCCCCAAAATCGGGACTGTCCCTATAAAATTGGGACATCTGGGCACCCTATTTCTGACAGCAGTGCTTCTTGTTTAACATTATACTGTCTCCCTGTCGTTGTGTCATGTCATGCACTGTGCCATAATACAGGAGGAAATCATGTCCCTGGGCATCACTTGATGTGCGCCTTAGATATTCTCTACATCCTGGATCGTATACGGTCTACCCATTCAGGCAGCAAATATCCATACAAACCGAATGTGACAAATGGCGTGAAGGCAACTCAGCGAACTGCAAATTATTTCTGCTGCCTGCACACCGAAAGCCACCAACCACTGTCAGATACAGATATGCAAAATGTCATATTTCGCCATGTATTATGTGCATTGTTAAACTGTCTCACACCCCCTTGCACCAGCAGGCAGATATGTAACAGAGAGGCCAAAGAACATTCAGTGCAGTTGGTATTTCATCACAGTGTGCTCTGGACAGTCTGGCATTGCTGGCACTAGAAAATAGGCAATGAGCTTTGGACTGCTGGGAGGACACTGAAAAAATGAATGGCTTGGTGGTAGCAGTTATACATGGGCCTGCACGGGGGTGATGGGGAGTTGCAGCGCTCCATGAGGGATGGAAGACTGGGAAAGCCACAGCATCAGCATCGCTTTGGATGGTGCAGGATGCTCTCCCTTTCGACATCTAACCAACTCTGATAATTGGTACATAGAGAGGACAGGCCCCTGCCAGGAAAGCCTGATGACCATGAAGGATGAGAGGATTAGAGGAGAGAAGGTGCCCATATCAATAATAGCATGGCACAGATGCAAGGCACCCTGACTAAGATTTTGCTGGAAGAGACTCACACTGGATTTCAGCACTGAAGGTAATGCCCGGCGGGAGAGCCTGCTCAAACAAGCAGAATGGACGTGCGTGGCACGCGGCCGCACGTGCTGTAATTCAGGAACACTGAAGCCAGAAACAACAATCGTTTTACATCTGAGCACGTGAATCATTATCGAGGAAGAAAAATAAAATCTGGGTATTTCAGCAACACACCGGGGAGGGATATTAGAGCAGAAATTCTGTTCTGTGCAATGCTTGAAATTAATATGCATTGAGGGGGCAAGGCTGCGGGGAATAAAATCCTCCTTTCCCCTGCGTTGTGGGGCTGCCTGGATCATTCTTGTGAGCAGGCAGGGTATTAAACCGTAAAACCATCCCTCTGAGCCATTCAGCAGACAGCCTTTTGTTATTATTAAAAAAAAAAAACCCAACGAAAGAAGAAATCATATTCTGAGCACAACGAAAGTTATTCACACTTCATTGGGCACCCCTGGATCCAACATCCGCTCTGGGTGCTAATTTTATTTGTATAGAAAATAAATGTTATAACTGGCTAAACAAGGCCTCCTCAGAGGCAGCAGACCAGGGCAGTATCAATATAGCAGGCATGGCTGGCTGCAGAGAGGTCATGCAGGGGGACACCACAGAAGATACGTTACGGCTCAATGGGCTTGATGCAGGAAGGACTGGGTGAATTTCTAGGGCCTGTGTTAGTCACAGATTTTAAGGACAGAAAGGACCATTATGATAGTCCAGTCTGACTTCCTATATAACCTAGACCATAGAACCGCACCCAGGAATTTCAAATGCAGGAGGTCAGACTAGATGGCTACAGTGGTCCCCTCTGGTTTAAAAACAAATCATCTACGAATCCATGAATCTGCACGTGGCGGGCGAGGGGAGGAAATGGACATGACCAATGGTAGTGTGGCTTCTCTGCCCTAAACATGTGCTTACTGGCTGCACAGCATGATTCCAGCCCAGTGTCTGCAGAAGGTACTCCATGCCCGGACCTTGGCCTGGGCGAGGGGAAGAATTCTCTCCCTGTATGGATTCCAGGTACAAAGCTTTGCACATGGGACCAGGACTTGTTCCAGGAGACCCATGGCAATAAAGAAGAGTAACAGTGCTTTGCATCCAAGGGTCTCAAAGGCCTTTACAATGTCAATTAATTAATGACCACCGACTTTTGTTTCTATATTCTGGTGAGAGGACCTAGAAATAGCCAACTACAGACAATATATCAAAATCCCTAGGAGCTGAACTTTTAGGTTTCGAACTGGAACATTCACTATTTTGTTATGTGCCTGGATTGTGCCCAATCTTTTGCAAGCATATTAATGGTGTGGTCTTGTTGCATACAAGCAGCAGGTTACTGGTGCAACAAACTACCAGTAATGCTTAGCGCTCTGAATCTCCGCATCTAATCTCAGTGACCCAGAACACACAGAGGTGGCCTTCCCCAGCCGCCCCAGGATGGGATATTATGCAATGATATGGTTTAAATAAAGGAGCAACCCATGCATAGAGCGCCTGTGTGATGATTTCTGGGGTACAGTATATTACAAATGGCTTTTTTCTGGAGAACTGTGTTACTGGACAGCGGTGAACTTCTATCCTTCACTTTGGGGTTGGGTTTTTTGTATGTATATGATGAATTGACATTCCTCACTTGTCACCTCTGTGCTTAGATTGTTTAATTCTGCAGCTAAAAATGACAAATTGAAAAACATATTAGATTGACAGTATTGCAGCTGATGTGAACACACTGCCTCTCCAAGCCACTCTGAACTCAACATTATTATACACCAAACAGGCCCTTTGAGTTTGGTAGGAAAACAGTGTTGAACCTACTCAACTGGGAGACGTTTGTATTTATATGCTGTAGATTTGTGGTGCATATTTTAAACATCTGAAAGTTATTACTCTGGTCAGTTGTGTAGCCCCTTGATTCCTGGCTGACAGGGGGGGAAATGGTTTAAATTATTGTTAAACATAGGCCCTGTTTTAAGTGGATGGCTTTCAACAATCATGGTGAACATGGGAGTGCATTGCAAAAAGCTAAATTTCCAAATCATGCACACTTGTCAGAGGGTCACTGCTGTAAACCTGACAGAACCTGAGCTTTTCTGCCAACACAGAATCGTAGGACTGGAAGGGACGTTGAGAGGTTATCTAGTCCAGTCCCCTGCACTCATGGTAGGACTAAGTGTTATCTTAGACCATCCCTGACAGGTGTTTGTCTCTTAAAAATCTCCAATGATGGAGACTCCACAACCTCCCTAGGCAATTTATTCCAGCGTTTAACCACCCCGACAGGACGTTTTTTCTAATGTCCAACCTAAACCGCCCTCGCTGCAATTTAAGCCCATTGCTTCTTATCCTATACTCAGAGGTTAAAGAGAACAATTTTTCTCCCTCCTCCTTGTAACAACCTTTTATGTACTTGAAAACTGTTATTATGTCCCTTCTCAGCCTTCTCTTCTCCAGACTAAACAAACCCAATTTTTTCAATCTTCCCTCACAGGTCACATTTTCTAGACCTTTAATCATTTTTGTTGGTCTTCTCTGGACTTTCTCCAATTTGTCCACATCTTTCCTGAAATATGGTGCCCAGAACTGGATACAATATGCCAGTTGAGGCCTAATCAGCGCGGAGTAGAGCGGAAGAATTACTTCTCATGCCTTGCTTACAACTCTCCAGCTAATACATTCCAGAATGATGATCGCGGTTTGTTTGTTTTTTTTGCAACAGTGTCACACTGTTCACTCATATTTAGCTTGTGATCCACTATGACCCCCAGATCCCTTTCTGCAGTACACCTTTCTAGGCAGTCTTTTCCCATTTTGTATGTGTGCAACTGATTGTTCCTTTCTAAGTGGAGTACTTTGCATTTGTCCTTATTGAATTTCATCCTATTTACTTCAGACCATTTCTCCAGTTTGTCCAGACCATTTTGAATTTTAATCCTATCCTCCAAAGCGCTTGCAACCCCTCCCAGCTTGGTATTGTCCACAAACTTTATAAGTGTACTCTCTATGCCATTATCTAAGGGCTAGTCTACACTGGAAACATTAAACGTGGCTTGTGTAGTTGTGGCACAGCGCTTCTCTCAGTGCTCTAAAAAAACCCACCTCCAGGAGGGGCGTGGCTCCCAGCACTGTTGCACTGTCTACACTGATGCTTTACAGCGCTGAAACTTGCTGCGCTCAGGGGGTATGTTTTTTCACACCCCTGAGCAAGAAAGTTGCCACGCTATAAAGTGCCAGTGTAGACAAGCCCTTAAATGATTGATGAAGATATTGAACAGAACTGGACCCAGAACTGATCCCTGCAGGACCCCATTCGAATGCCCTTCCAACATCAAGTATCACACTTCTGATTTCAAGAATAACACCTGTGCAGCTCATTGAAAGATGCTACCATAAAAAAAACCTCTGGATCTCTAGCACTTCCATCTAATTGCAATCATTTTAATTAAGAAAAACAAATTTATAAGAAAAAAAGATGTAGCAATTTTCATCTACTCATTGAACTCAGCGGGTGAACCTTAATCAGTTTTTTAAAGTGCTTTTGAATTGCAAGTGATTTATGCATCCCTAAATTGAATTAGGTTATGGATATTGTTATTTTAGATCTGTTTTTAATGAAGAGTTTGCTGATTTATTCTGAATTATAAATACTCTTAAAGATGATTATATTGTAACATATTAAATCAGAGCATTACATTTGTTTCATCTGCGAAGGATTTGTTTCCCATCATTTTAATACATTATGGATGTCTTACTGCTTGACTACATTCAGCCCATGCTTACACTTTCCACTACAGACAAATCTGACAGATTCTGGGACCAGAGAGAGGTCTTTTTGCTCCCACAATATTTTACTTCTCAACCTGCCAAAGATCAAATGTGACACGTATTGAGTCCAAATTCTGCAGTCCTTATTCAGGCAAAAGTCCCAGTAGGTATAAAGCTGACTGGATCTCTCCCATGCACAGGAGAAGGGGGAAGGAAGACAGACTTTACCCAGTTTCCAGTGAGAAGGGTTTTTCCTCCCCATACCATGTGACAGGCTCACAGTTAATATCCTCTGTCTTCAGAGATCTCATTTCCCATGTGTATAAATTCCTATATCAAAAGTGAGAGAACCTCAAATCTGGTTGGGGCACAGAACTCAAACTGGGGCTAGAATGAATGACTGTTCCACATAAATGAAGGATCGGGGAAGTGGGATTGTTGATGGGGGAACCACACAAAGTCTGGAGGTTCAGAGAAACCCCCAGATGTCTGTATGTTTACCCAAGGCCGATTCAAACTATCCTAATCTCTAATGTCCATCAAGTTCTGTTGGAAATTTCATCAGAACTGGGTTCTCTTACTGGATTTTTAGTCACTCCTGCTGCCAGCTAAGCAGGAGATACCGCCAGAAGAACTTTTGCCATTAACAACAGTCACATATTAATAATAATAAATGGAGATATCCCATCTCCTAGAACTGGAAGGGACCTTGAACAGTCATTGAGTCCAGCCCCCTGCCTTCACTAGCAGGACCGAGTACTGATTTTGCCCCAGATCCCCCAAGTGGCCCCCTCAAGGATTGAACTCACACCCTGGGTTTAGCAGGCCAATGCTCAAACCACTGAGCTATCTCTCCCCCCCACTGTTTTGGTGTAACACTGTACACTGAAACAGTGCTTTATAAAACAAAGTACTGTATGGTGTGTTGCCTGCCCCCTGGAGCTCACAATCTGAGTCAAATCAGACTCAGACAAAGACAAGACACTTCTCCTCAGCTGATAACTTCCCCTGCTCACGGTAATAGCAGAGCAGCTCACAATCATTAGCAGATTTCATCTTCAGAACACTCTGGAGTGTTTGGACATGAGTGTCCCCATTTGACAGGTGGGGGGTAGATTAAGTGACTTGCCCAAGGTACAGAGGAGGCTGTGACTAAGATAGGAACTGAACCAATGCCTTGAGTTCCAGTCCAGTGCCTGGTCCACTAGACCATCCATCCTTCCTACCCTATGTGACCATGTAAATTAAGGGTGGTGGTTTTCCCCCCTTACCCCTGAATCATCAGTTATTGGTGTGATCTGCTCACATTCCTATACAAAAGGCCTGCCCCCCTCCCCAAGTGTTTGATTGTTTTCCTGTGCAATGTTACATCATATTTGATAAATCCCCTTTCTTCACAAACCCAAGAATAAGGTAACCAACATTTGCCCATGTGTTTCTTTTCCTTTTTTGTAGGAGGAAAAAAAATCTATGGCCCTAAAAATCTTTCAAGTACCCTATTCCAGAGCCCAGCAAAACCACAGCTAGAAATCACTCGAGTCATAAAACAAAACAAAAAACTCACAGGGATTAAACCAGCTCTTTAAACTCACGCTGGGTGCTTTTGAAACGTGAACATTTCTTTGAAGCAGAGCTGAATACTTTGCACAGAATGATGGATTGGCAGAATGGCTTCAAAAGCAGCTTCCTGATTGCAGCAAATAGGTCTGGGTCTTTAGTTCAATCATAAGGTATCAGGGCAGGAACTGGTGGGTGCAATTCTGTCGCCGGTTGTGCAGGGGGGGTCAGAGTAGACGAGCATTGTTACCCCTCCTGGTCCTGAAATCTATTCATCTGATGGGGTTGCAAGCTATTTTTTAGAGTCACCAGACTGCTTTGAGTCAGCAAACCTTGTGCATACCCCCAGAATTTACACCCATTTCCCCCGCGCCCAGGATGACTCGATGCAAAATAAATAATAAAAAGTGGCTGTGCTCTATAAAGTGTGGTGGGGGCTCTCCTCTCTGCGAGGGTGTTCCAAACTCTGACACCTTTGGGGAGGCAGGAATTCCATCACTTCAACACGCAGCTCTACCCCAAGGCCTTTATTCACATGTACAGAATCCGGGTATCACCGACAAGAAGTCGGTGGGAGTACAGAATAAACCCCAGATGCCTAAAAGGACCCCCCCTCCCTCAGTCACACTCTCAACTGCCCTGCCAACCGTAGCTACTTAGCCCTAGATTACGGCAACTTCCTTCCCTTTGGGCGGTGCCCAATCCTTCTATTTGGTGCAGGCTTATAGGAACTATGTGCTCAGGCTGTTCCCCAGTCACGAGCTCAGACAACCTGCAAGTTGCTTTACTTTTCCGGGCCTCAGTTTCCCCATCAGTAAAATGGGGATAATTATACGGACCTCCTTTGTAAGGTGCTTTATTATCTACTGATGGAAAGTGCTAGGTATTGTAACTGTGTCCCTGCAGCAGCAACCAACGCCTCTCCACTGATCTGTGAAGAAGGAGGTGTGGGGGAACAGGCGGAAAAACCCATTTTCTCTAAAAGCTAGGCTGCCACAAGGGAGTGCCCTGTGTCTGGTGTGTACTGCTGTATGGTTTCATTAGAAATATTCTCTCCACTTCTTTGCTCCGTTTTTCATTTTGCAACTTCAACAACTTTTTAGGCGTGGAATTTATTATAATGGGCACTACGGGTAATGGTCTCCCTTCTGCTGGAAAATGCCCAACTATTTATCCAAAATTTACGCTGAAGCAAATTATGGGGCATGACACTGGGCCCAATCCTGCCTGCCTTGCATATGCAAATCTCTTAAAGTCAACAGGACTATTAGATGCACCACGAATGGAATAGGACTATTGCAGGTTCTCTCCCATTGAGCAACCAATGTGATCACTGGCTCCAAGGCATGATATTTTAGCATCTATATTTATTTAAGAAACAGTTTGTACAAGGAGCATCCCATATGCTACGTATTTTCCTATGCTTTCTCCAGTCTAGTTTTAGATAAATCAAGAGATGGGCGAATGACATGAGAGATGAAACTCTAGGGAGAGCTGCTTATTTGAAAGCATCACGCCAGAAAGCCTTACAACGAGCAGAGACAGCATTATTTTGCCAGACATGATCGATATGATGCAACAGGTTTGGAAACCCATTAATATTACGTTCTCAAATCTCAACATTAAAACTCATTAAAACCACTGCGTTCCTTTCCCATCTGCAACCCAAGATTGCTTAATAGCCACAGAATTAGCTCCTGCCAGCTCTCGCTTTTGGATTCATCTCAGTGCTACGTTGCTGGCTGGGATTCAGCAGCAGATTCATGGGAGACTGGATTTTTATGTATTTTAAAGATATTCCTGTGTGAAACCCCCATTTTCAGCTGACCCACCGGCTGTTAAAAAACCAGCCATCTCAAACAAAAATCACAGCAACCTGTATTGATTGACGCTTTTCCTCATCAGAGATTCAGAGAAAGGATATTAAATCTGTGGGCAGCCCGGCAATCCAGCTTCCTGAGAAAATAACAACCCAGGAAAGTCTGACTCATGCTTATTTGTAATCAAGGACTGTGATTGAGATTACCCCCCGCCCCCCAGGGAATCAAATCCGATGTTCATGGATGTGTCAAGCTGCATTCATTCTCGTCATAAAACTGGAAAAGATTTAACATCTCAACATCAGAGCAGCATTTTTAGAATGGCAGCAGGACACGGAGGCTGCAGGAGGGGAGCAAACACGATTAGGGGGCTGGAAAGATTGACGACCGTCCAGGAAGATTAAAAAGAACTAAATATACCATAAAAATAACAGCGTGGTTAAATAACTGCCACTGGGGATGAGCTGTGGAGGCATTAACAGTTAGGGGCTTTTGGAACCTGAGGTGGTGGGGGAGAGAATTAGGGATTGTGGAACAAATACTAGATGGAAGTCTGTATGCTAAAATGACCAACAACGAAATATTCAGTGTTGTAGCCAAGACAAGGCGGATGAGGTGATATCTTTTATTGGACCAATTTCTGTTGGTGAGAGAGAGAAGATTTTGAGCTCATACAATACTGACATTTAAATTGTCATGGTTAGAAATAGAGTTCAGATTTAGCTGCCTACTGAAACTTGGGGACAGTCTGGAAAGTTAATCGCGATTCACTAAAGATGTGAATTTATCATAGAATCATAGGGACCTTGAGAGGTCATCTAGTCCAGTCCCCTGGACTCATGGCAGGACTACGTATTATCTAGACCATCCCTGACAGGTGTTTGTCCAACCTGCTCTTAAAAATCTCCAACCATGGGGATTCCACAACCTCCCAAGACAAATTAGTTCACTGCATTAATCCCGTGTGGAAACACTTATTCAGAACCAAAGGGACCTTGATTTGGTTTATCATTTAGTGCAACTGAATTCACTTTTAAATTAAACTAAACCAAATGAAGACCACTTTGATTCTGAATAAGAATGTCCACACAGCGTTTAACTAAACCACTTTAAATTGACACTTTTAGGCTAGGTCTACACTACAGCGGGGTTCCGACCTAAGATACGCAACTTCAGCTACGTGAATACCGTAGCTGAAGTTGCGTATTTTAGGTCGGCTTACCTGGTGGTGAGGACGGGGGAAAGCCGACCGCTGCCGCGCTGCCGCCGACTCCGCTGCCGCCTCTTGTCGAGGTGGATTTCCAGAGTCGACGGCAGAGCGATCAGGGATCGATTTTACCGCGTCCTCACGAGACGCGGTAAGTCGATCCCCGATAAACCGATTGCTACCCGCCGGATCGGCGGGTAGTGAAGACGTAGCCTTAGTTAATTCCGATTAACTTGCTTTGAGTGTTCTTGTGTGGACAACTCCTCAGGAAGACAACACTGCACTGTTTTGCACTCAGTTCATGTTTTCAAGGTTTGTTTTGCAGCCAAGAGCACTAGAATCAGATTTTTTTAATGAAAACTTGGGATCTAGAGTACAAACAATTCTGCAACAACCAGTATATTTGCAGCAAATTCCATAACCACAGAGTTGTGGAGTACATGCCCCCTCCCACCAATACAATTGTTAAATCTGCCCTTTCCTTTCATCAAGTCTTCTAATCCTGTTGATGTGCCTGATCTAAAAATGCTCCTTTTGATATAAGGTTTAGCATTAGCAATAAACCTCTAGAAGAAATTAGCTGCATGATAAAAGGAACCTTTGAATGATGTATGTTTAAGACAAACAAGTGTTATTTCATTTACGATAGACACCGGCTTTACTTTCAGTTTCGGAAGCATATTGGACTCCAACATTTCCTGCTGTCAGTTTTCTCCTGTGTTTCTAGGATCTCTTGGCTAGTCATGGAGTCAGTATGATGTTCCTGACCTGCTAAAATAGCTGCTTATGCACAGGGAGGTACGTCAGGTATCTGAGGTACCAATTCAACATGTCTGACCTGGAGTGGACTGCTTCTAATATCTGAGTGCAAATGGAACAGTGCTGCTGCTCCAGGGCGAAGGGACGTGGGTCCAAAACTAGATAGGGACCATCTCAAATTACAAACTTCATCTGAACTCAGCAAACTAGCTGGGCAATAAATACACCGTTCAATGGATTGTTTTACCTCCTCGCTCCTGGTTCCTTCTTCACTCCTCAGGGACTGAGGGCTGGTCTACTTTACAAAGTTAAGTCAGCCCAACTACAGTTCTCAGGGTTGTGAAAAATTTCATGCCCTGTGCAATGTAATTAAGCCCACCTAAGCCCCAGTCTAGACCACGGCTAGATCGATGGAAGATTTATTCCACTAACCTAGTTACCACCTTTTGCAGAGGTTGATTTACCACAGTGACGGAAATAACGTTTCTATTGCTGTAGTAAGTACCTATACTCCAGCACAGACTGGCTAACCTAGTGAGGAGGGCTTTAAACTAGGTTCGACAGGGACAGGTGAGCAAAGCCCACAGGTAAGTGGGGAACATGGAGATGGGTCGGAAATAGGAGGGAGCGTGGGCCATAATGGCAGAGAGAAAGGAGGGTCAGGGCAAAACTGGGAGGCAAGATCAAATCAGTATCTTAGATGCCTATATACAAATGCGAGAAGTATGGGTAACAAGCAGGAAGAACTGGAAGCACTAATAAATAAATACAACTATGACATTGTTGGCATCACCAAAACTTGGTGGGATAATACATATGATTCTGGGATGTATTAACAAGTGTGTTGTGAGCAAGACACGAGAAGTCATTCTTCCGCTCTACTCTGCTCTGGTTAGGCCTCAACTGGAGTATTGTGTCCAGTTCTGGGCACCGCATTTCAAGAAAGATGTGGAGAAATTGGAGAGGGTCCAGAGAAGAGCAACAAGAATGATGAAAGGTCTTGAGAACATGACCTATGAAGGAAGGCTGAAAGAATTGGGTTTGTTTAGTTTGGAAAAGAGAAGACTGAGAGGGGACATGATAGCAGTTTTCAGGTATCTAAACGGGTGTCATAAGGAGGAGGGAGAAAACTTGTTCACCTTAGCCTCTAAGGATAGAACAAGAAGCAATGGGCTTAAACTGCAGCAAGGGAGGTTTAGGTTGGACATTAGGAACTTTTTCCTAGTCAGAGTGGTTAAACACTGGAATAAATTGCCTAGGGAGGGTGTGGAATCGCCATCTCTGGAAATATTTAAGAGTAGGTTAGATAAATGTCTATCCGGGATGGTCTAGACAGTATTGGGTCCTGCCATGAGGGCAGGGGACTGGACTCGATGACCTCTCGAGGTCCCTTCCAGTCCTAGAATCTATGAATAAGATTTTTCATAAGGAAAGTAACATCAAGGCCAGCCACATGCACAGACATACTCAAGTTCATGGAGATATTTGGCTAGTTGCAGCCAGAACAGAACAGGTTTGGAATCAGGAACAGAAAGGGACAGGGATTTTTTACTTGCAAACATGTTTTCACTACAAACATGCTGGGTTAACAAAACCAGTTCACCTGACGTATGTGAACAGACCTTGGAGGATGCCTGCCTGCAGCTGCTAATAGGTGACAGAAAAAGTGTGTGAAATGAGAAGGAAAATATAACTCCATCAAATGGGGGTGGAGACGTAATTAGCTATGGAAATGCATTTATCACACCATCCTCCCCCGGGTTCTGATAAGCACTGTAGGCACATCCCACAAGGTGCTGGGTGCTCTCAGCTTCCCTGGACTGCCAAGAGAGTTGAAAGTGCACAGCTGTAAAACAAACCCGAAGGATTCAGGCAAGGCCCTGTATTAAAAGTACGACAGTCTGTGTTGACATAATGCAGACATGGGGGAAGGATTATTTGATTCCAAAGGCTCTCTTCCTATTAAAGGAAAGTAGGACATTTAAACATTTTATAATTTATTTGTTGAAGATACTTAACTGTTCTTAAAGAGAAGGGACCATTAGGTGCATAATATGAGGTCTTCACCTTCTTCTGAAACTTCAGGTGCTGGCCATTGTCAAGAGGTAGAATATTGGATTTCATGGGCCAACAATCTCTTCTGATCTGCCAAATCCTGTATTCTTAGTTACGGGTTCAAAATTTACTAGCTTTTTTTTTGTCCTCTCTTTTTTTTTTTAAAACAAGCCCTGACAGAAATAGAAATGCCTTATTTTTAAATGTATCTGAGACCCAAATAAAACCAGAATTATGATGGTACATCAGAAGCAGAAATTGAAAATGACGATAAGAAAAAATTAAACAAACGAGTCTAGTTTCACTGCTCAAGACTGAGTGAAATGCAAAATAAATAAAATACAATACAAAATGAAGAGCATGAAGGTAAAATGTAAACCTGATATTCTTTTTGTTTTAATAATCTGGAGATGTTATTAGTAACAAAGCCATCTCCGAGGAAATGTTTTTTAAACTGAGAGTTATGTTAACAATGTCCTTTTAATAATTTCCATAACAATGAGCAGCAGCACTTACACAGTACATGTTGATACCCAGGATATTATTTTTATTGTATGTCACAAAATAAATGGGGAAAATGTAAGCTTGGCAGAAGAGCACATTAGGAACAATAGGGAAGAGTGTAGGGCCTGAATCTCCCAATCACCATCAGGAGTTGGAGGCTCTCAGAACCGCACAGGAAGATCTCAGCACCCACCACCAGCATCAGTTGGGATGTACTCTAGGTTAAACAAACAGTGGAGCTGAAAAGACTTTGGAGAACAATGGTTGTTGGTGCTGGTCGGTGTTAGAGAAGGTGGGAAATGAGCAGAAAAAATGAACTTTTTTGGAGCAGAAACTATAGGCCCAGTTCTGATCTTATTGAGATCAGCGTAAATCAGGAATTAGTGGGGTTATAGTGGCGTAAAACTAGTGCAATCAACAGTAGGATTATCAGGCCCCAGGTCTTATTTGTGAAGTGATATGCACACCTATCCTGCTGTATGAGAACACAAGAACGGCCATACTGGGTCAGACCAATGGTCCTTCTAGCCCAGTATCCTTTCTTCTGACACTGGCCAATGCCAGGTGCCCCAGAGGGAATGAACAGAACAGAGTAATTATCAAGTGATCCATCCCCCATCATCCAGTCCCAGCTTCTGGCAGACAGAGATTTAGAGACACCCAGAGCATGGAGTTGCATCCTGGATCATCTTGGCTAATAGCCATTGATGGACTTACCCTCCATGAACTCATTAAATTATTTCTTGAACTCATTTATACTTTTGGCCTTCACAACATCCCCTGGCAATGAGTTCCACAGGTCAACTGTGCGTTGTGTAAAGAAAGACTTCCTTATGTTTGTTGTAAACCTGCTGCCTATTCATTTCATCGGGTGACCCCTAATTCTTGTGTTATATGAAGAGGTAAATAATTCTTCCTTATTCACTTTCTCCACACCATTTACGATTTTATAGACCTCTATCATATCCCCCCCCTTAGTCATCTCTTTTCTAAGCTTAACACTCCATCTTCTTAAATTTTTCCTCATATGGTAGCTGTTCCATACCCCTAAATTTTTGTTGCTGTTCTCTGTACCTTTTCCATTCTTTTTTAAGATGGGGTGGCAAAAATACAATGGGGAAATATAGAAAACTGGCAGAAGATCATGACTAAAAGTAATCAGTGAATATTAGACGGATGGTGAGAAAAAGAAAATCTTTATGATGCCATCTGAAAGCTTCTAATATACTTGGAGGCAGGACTTGAGATTTTATGTTCATAAAGGCTAGGTCTTGCTTTCAAAGTCAATGGCAAAATTCCTATTGACTTCAATGGGGGCACAATTAGGTCCAAAGACAGGAGACATCAAACTAAGGCCTGGTCTACACACCAGGCTGCACCTGTTCAGTTTTTAAACTAACTTAAGTCAAGTCCAGGCAATTTCTATCTAGACAAGTCCTAAGTCTCACAATATTATTTATATAGAAACCCAGAATAGAATGAGCTGTACTTCTCACAAATCACAAAGGAGCCACTTATGGTTGATGGACAGAGTGAATATTTTGAGTCGTAAAATCCAAACTGATTCATTCCTTTAGAGTAAGCAAAGAAAAAAGTAATTCTAGCCTATGCTTTGGTTTAAGGCCTCGTCACAGCACAGTTTGAAATACTAGGTTTGCAATCCTGGTTACAATGCTGTTTAAACGTGGTAGGATTCAAGTACAATTTTCCCTGAGTGATGCGGACAAGAATTTTTTTTTCTTCTGAAAAACATGCCATAACCTGGCAACTACTGTATTGTTAGCATGGTTTCAACCTAGCTGGATAGGACTGCAGTATCTCAGAAAGCAGCAGAACGTACTAGGTGCAGGACCCAGGCAGGATGCCACCACGCTCCTCTCACTTTATAGAGACTGACAGTGTTTGTTTTTGACTCAATCCTGTTTCCACTGAAGTCAATGGGAGTTTTGCCATGGACATTAGTTTGTGCAGGTCCTTAATGAAATGTTTTTGGTCTACAGCTGATAGAGAGCTGTGCAAGCTGCACTTTCACCCCCCTTGTGACCAGTTGTGGCCCTGCATGCATTGCACACTCCTGGGAAGTGGCTTCTCTTCTCACTCACAAGGTTAACATACCATTGATACATGGGAGGGAAACGCACCTTGATGGTTCCTTGAATCACAACTGGCTCAGCATGTCTGAATAGCCTTTTTAGGCTAGGCCAAGAGGCAGGCAGTGGGAGTTGCAGGTGCTCAGAGTCGGGCCAAACATCAGCTTTGACTGAATACAAACTCAGGGTGAGATTCTGCTCTCATTTGTACCACTGTAAATCCAGAGTGATTCCACTGAAGTCCGAAAGTCACCCTGAATTCACATCGGTATATTTGAAAGCAGAACCAGGCCTCGAGTCAGGATTTCCAGACTTGGCCAAGTGACAATGGATTAGCTTGTAAAGTTTGGAGGAACAAAATGGATGCAGTTTGAGAGAGCGCCTCACTTTTCAAGGTTATGGCTGGTGTGGTAGAAAAAGCCAACATTCATGTTTTCAGTAGGTATAAAAAAAAATTACAGTACAAATACACAAGGGTGATAAACACATTTACTTCGTACTAATATAGAAAGTATACTCAGCAGCTGTGATACCAATTAGGTGCTGAAATGACGACATACCGTCTAAGATCAGCCGACAGATACTGTATAGAGTGCCTGTTTAGTTTTTTGGAACCTGCCTTGTTTAGCGGTCATCTGTCATCCAGGCTTAGGGAACAAGAACCTCCACAACTGGAGCGGCTGGAATTGCAGGATTAAAACAATGCATATTTATGCCTGCCCCCATATTTCTCTCACTCACTCTGGATACAGAACTCATCTCACTTTTAATTGTATATATTGTGGTAATTTTTCTATGGGATCCTTTGGTTTGTTTTTGGCAAGCTTCATTGTGAACTGAACAGGAGTAAATTCTTGGCTTTGGACAAGTTAGAATCATAGAAGTGTAGGGCTGGACGGCACCTCAAGAGGTCATCCAGTCCATGCCCCTGGATTGAAGAGGATTAAGTACATTCAGGGCAGTGGTCCCCAAACTTTTTACCACTCACCCCCCTTGCCCATGCCCCCCCCAAGCCAAAACCAGGAGTGGGGCCATAGCTCCAGGAGGGGGGAACACAGACAGGGGTAAGGGGGCCGAAGCTGGGACCATAGCTGGGGGCATGGGTGGGGCCCAGGGCCCACAGCCGGATCACCCGCACAGGGCCGACGGACGGATCCCCAGGCACGGAGCCCCAGGAGCGGCGCCTGCAGCCACGGCTGTGAGCGGAGCCCTGGGAACAGGGCCGGCAGCCTCCACAAGAGGCAGAAGCTATGTCGGCAGGAGAGCATCTCCCGCCAACATGGCAGTGTGGACACCACTTTAAGTTGATGTAGCTTATTTCACCCAGGGGGGGTGTCATTTTCACACCACTGTAAGTTACATAGACTTAGGTGGTAGTGTAGACCAGCCCTTATATCATCCCTGACAAGCATTTGTCTAATATGCTCTTAAAAACTTCCAAGGATGGGGATTCCACAACCTGGGCTTAACTATCCTAATATTTAGAAAGTTTTCCCTAATATCTAACTTAAATCTCCCTTGCTGCAGAGGTTAAACTTCTTTACTAAATAGTGCATGGCCTTTTAAGGTAGATTGCAAAGATTAATTCCTATACAGGGATATTCACTTTCAACCCTTTTATAGACTTCCGCATTGTATGTGGAATTATAATAGCAATCATGTAGTCCAAAAGGAAATAGACTAAATTGTACATTACATAATCATCAGTTAGGAAGATGCATTTTTCTCCTTAACAATGGTAGAAATATCTTATCCTAATATTCAGCACCACCCTTATGGTTCAATTCAAAACACCAAGTTCTCTGCTAAAGAAAGTAACTCTTTGTAATCTCTCTTTAGTAGCCAATATTTGCTAGATACATGTCCCCTTCCAGCATCACATTCCCTCTCTTATTTTCTAAGGTCTTATCTACACCAGAAATGTGTATGTCTTTAACTATACCAGTATAGTTAAAGCAGTACAACCGCCTCACGTGGACACAGTTATTCCAGTATAAAAATGTGTATACTGGTATATGGCTAGGTCTACACTACGGGGGGGGGGGGGGGGCGACCTAAGATACGCAACTTCAGCTACGTGAATAGCGTAGCTGAAGTTGTGTATTTTAGGTCGACTTACCTGGCTGTGAGGACGGCGGTGAGTCGACCGCTGCCGCGCCGCCGTCGACTCCGCTTCCGCCTCTTGCCGTGGTGGATTTCCGGAGTCGACGGCAGAGCCATCGGGGATCGATTTTATCTCATCTTCACTAGACGCGATAAGTCGATCCCCAATAGATCCATTACTGCCCGCCGATCCGGCGGGTAGTGAAGACGTGCCCATAGCTTATTCCAGTACAATAAGGGGAATTAGCTAACTGGTATAAGGCACCTTTATATTGGTATAACTGTGTCCACACTAGTGTTTTAATCATTACAACTATTTCAGTGTAAAAAAAAAAAAAAAAAAAAAAAAACACCTCTTTACCCAAAAAATTTAACTTTACATGTAGACCAGGGTTAAACAATTCTCCTTCCTTGAAATAGCCACACCACTTAGAACTGTTATGAAACATGGAGACCTATCTCAGTTCTTATTCTAGTGTCCATGAACATTGCGTCAGAATCTCTGAGCTACTAAACACACACACACACACAATATTTCCTTGTACTTTGAGACAAAGTTAAAAATCTTATTTAAAAAAAGACAACATTATTTCTCATGTGAGACACAACACCTTGGATTTTCTGAGCTGAGACAGTTTTAAAATGCTGAATTTATTTTTCCACCAGTTACGCTGCTTGGTTAATTTCTGCATTTCTCTCAGTTTGGACACATAAAATAAACCAGTCAGTTTCACTTTTATCCCTGTCAGCTTCACTTCCAGGTTCCTATATACCACCACCACGCAATATTTGTGTTGAATACATTACAGGGGAATGCTCATTTACTAAAAACTCTGTCTACAATTCATTATGTGCCAGATCCTGTCACACCTTCTCATATTTAACAACACCTTAGTTTACCCTAGGAGTAGTTCCACTGAAAGCAATGGGAATATTTGCAAAGTGAAAAGGGCAGAATATGGCCCTAAATAAAGACAATCCCTGTGATCTCTACACCACCCAGTCATTCAGCGCCTTACCCTACATCCATTAAAGTCAATAGTGTTGTTCCATTGGAGACCTCAGTGTATTCTGCATCTGAAATGTTCTAACCTATCCAACTGAATGGCAAACCCTGGAACCTCTCAATAGCAGAGCTCCCATTGAAGCCAATGTGAGCAGTACACACAGAAGACATGGAGGATCAGGCACTTGGATTGTAAGCTCATTGGAGCAGAGACCAGACTTACCTTTCTCTAAGTATTGCACAGTGCTAGGCTGACAAGCCATCGTCCTGCTCCCATCTCTTTTCTAGCCACACATCACTCAGAGAACATCTTCTGGTCAAACACTTGGTGCAGTTTATTTACAGTCTTCTTTCTACCACCCTTACACACTTGTGCAGCTCTGTATTTCCACTAGCATGGACTCCTTAGATCTCTCCTGGCTCCAGCTCTTAAAAGCCCACCAGCCCGTCTCTTCCCCCTTAAGCACTTCCTTCTTGTGCCTTTTCTACTTTCTGGGCTAATGGGTTCATTAGCCTCATAGCTCTCTCCCACCCATCTCCAATCTATCCATTTGGCATGTGATCAGAGTGCTGGTACAGTGGCTGACGCCCAGCACTCTGTCACATAGCCACAAAGATGGTCCTCAATAAAAATGGCTGCATTCAAAACTAATGGAAACTGAAACCCCAGGCATCCACAGAGCCAGTAAAGAGGAGCCGCGCAACCGGGCTCTGGCCTGTTCGAAGCAACAGCCTCCAGGGGTCATATCTCATACGCAGACAGAGAGATAGAGAGCAGATAAGTTTTAGGATACTGCAGGCACTGGCCCCCAGGTGAAACTCTGGACACCTATCACAGAAAAATGAATGTCCTTCCAGAGGCCTTCATGCAAAGTGGGGTTGATTAAAACAGGAACAGATGAGTTATTTATTAAACTGGGGTCACATTTTAAACCATGTTAGAGAACTTCCTGGAGCTGTCATAGAGACAACCACATACAGACAATAAAACTTTATGAGCAATTTAAATTCTCTATCTCCTTAGCAGATGCAGAACAATAGTGACAATTGACTGTTTGCAGGTGGTGTATATTTTCCTTTCATTAGCTAGGACTCCGGTTAAACAAATATTATTCTTTTATATGAGATTGCCCCAATCTTCAGGGAAGTTAAATTATTCATGGCTCCTTTTTTCACATAATACACTATAAAAATATACTTTATTTATGTTCGATTAGCCAAATACCTCGTTTATTGTGAGCCAACATAGGAAGAGCAATGATTTGTCTATGTTAGGATATTAACGGAAACAGATTCCTGGGGGTGCTGAAGAAAGAAAATGTGTTTTACATACACTCACGCACACCGCATATACATGTTAGTAATACCCATGTGATAAAATTGCAGACCCATGTAATAAATTACATTTATCATGCAACTTTAACCATGTCACCTGCATTCCACCCATTAACCCATCTCACTCAGGATTTATTCTAACATCCCAAATCCTGGAGCAATTTGCTACAACTGGAATTAATTTGTTTAAAAGTTAGCCTGTGATTAAAAAAAGAAGAAGAAGTTTTCCTTCCTCTCTTACAAAATGACTAATTCCCTCCCATAAATTTACACTGGCCTGAGGCCCACAATGGGCAACTTTCCATCACAGACCAGTTCAAATGTTAAGGTTTTATACCTTGTGAACATACATAGGTAGAAAGCTCAAAATACGATTGTAAGCAGGTTCCTCCTTCAGCCCCAGGCATCCGGGCTGGTAAGTCCTCCCAACACACATGCACTACCAGCTACCTTCACTACGCATCTTCATTTATTATTATTATTATTTCTTGTTTCCACTCACACAATGTAGCAACAGATAGACAGGGCCTTCTTCTTATTCCCTGGCTCAGCCTTTTGCATTCTTCTCTAGCTAGCCAGCTGGTGAGCTAATTACCTCATTAACTCATCAAATTCCCTACAGGTGCAGTTGATCCCCACTAACCCTTCAAATCCAATCAGACTGCCTCGCTCCTGCCTACGCTAACTATACCCAGTGCCCTGTGTTATTGAAGTGACCAGGGTGCTAACGCCCCTCTGTTTATAGCTGCTAACAGAACCTTGTTACAAGGATCTTTTCTCCTTTCCAGTGCTGTGATTCCCAAATAATGTGACACACAGCACTTGCTTCTAGCTATATATAATGCTAGAAGAATACATATACAATCACACTTTTATGTAAGGCATATACCAGTACACGTATCTAATATAGTAATATAAAGAAAATGGGTTTGAAGCAGTTAGGATTGCTACAGACATAACATACCTGACTCAAAGGCACAAGAGCAAGGAAACGAAAAGTTAGGTGACCTAACGTATCCTCTTCTCTTTCATCCACAGACACACACTTTACCATGACCATAACTATCATATACTGCAGCCTTAACGCTGTCTCCCTCAATACTCCCTGTACCTCACACCTTTACCAAACTACCATCTCCTAGCAGGGTTAGTTGTGGATGTTTGTCATGGTGTGATGTGCTTGGAGAGGACATTCTGGTAGAGGGAGTGATGGAAGGCTGGCAGCCCTAGAGGGACACAGTCGGTTGTAATGCCTGCTCGACAAACCTGTTGTGTGAGCTCCAGCAAGTCATTTCACCTCTCTGTGCTTCCGTTCCCCTGCCACCTCTCGGCTGTCTTGTCTATTTAGATGTGTGACCCTTTCGAGCAGGGACTGTCTCACGGCGTGTGTGTACAGTGCCTAACATGCTGGGGACCCAATTTTGGTTGGGCCATAAATAACAACAATATTACATTGTAACTCTCTGGGGGTGGAAGCAAATGTTGTGTGTTCCACTGCAAAGCTGGGACCTCACACTGATGCAGGACTGATTTGTTCCTAACCTGAGCCTTGGGCAAGTGCAATTTTGCAGGTTCAATTCCATCCTGGGGGGGAAAAAAACAACATTTATCTGGGCAAATTGATGATAAATAAGAAGGCATCTGACTGAAAATGAAAAACAGTCATTCAGATACGTGGTGGCACGGTGTGAAAACAGACCCGTGTTGTTCAGATGTTAAAAGATAGTCTTGGCAAAGTTAGATTATCCCTGGGAAAGGTGCTCTCATGAGACTTCAAGTACATCCTGGTTTTGGCTGGGCTGGAAACACTGTTGGCCAGGGCCGGCTCCAGGCACCAGACGAGAAAGCACGTGCCTGGGGCGGCACATTGTAAGGAGCGGCATTCCGGCCAATCTTGGGGCGGCCAGCCCAGCCCTGAAGGGGCACGGACCCCGACCCGGGGGGGCAGGAACTAGTGATCCCCGCTGCTCATCGTGCCGCCGGGCTCCCCGGGATGTGCCACTCCCCGCCGCCTGCACCGGCCTCCGCCTCCCGCGCCGCTCTGAGCCCGGCCTGGCCGAGCCGCCTTTAAAGGAGCGGCTGAGCCAGCACCTCCTGCAGCCCCCGGGCACTGGAAGGAGGGAGAGTTCTGTGGCGGCCCAGCAGGCAGCAGAGGCAGGGAGGGAGGGTTCTGTGGCGGCCCGTTGGGCAGCGGAAGGAGGGAGGGTTCTGCGGCGGCCCGGCGGGCACCGGAAGGAGGGAGGGTTCTGCGGCGGCCTGGCGGGCAGCGGTGGCGGGGACTGTTTGGCAGCGGCCCGGCAGGCACCGGAGGGAGGGAGGATTCTGCGGCGGCCCGGCGGGCAGCGGAGGGGCAGGCCCCACTGATCCCGGCGCCATTTGCACTGTGCCGAGCCCCGCTGCAATGCCGGCCCCACACAGAGGTTGCAGACCCCAGCCAGCGCTGCCTGTGTCGGCCCCCTTGGAGCCTGCCCGGCCGGGAGAGGCACCCCAAGGCCGGAGCGGGGAGCCCCTCGCCCGGCTGCGAGCGGGCTGCAGCGCCTGGCTGCCCACGGGCGGAGGGAGCGGGCGGGTGCCACCCTTCACCCCCCTCCGAGCTGCCTTGACTGCCCTCCACGCGCTCCCTGCGGCTGCTGGTTGTTTTTGCTTTGGCAGTCCGGCCGCCTTTTTTATTTATTTTTTTTTTTTTTGCCTGGGGCGGCAAAAAAGCTAGAGCCGGCCCTGCTGTTGGCCAAATCCTCTCCCCTGTACAGGGAATTCTGCCATACTTGGGGTGGAATGGATTCCTCTTTCTCAGGCCACATAGCGACAGAACAGCGGTTATTGCACTCCCAGGGCTATGCTTCTGGTGGTTTACCTGCATCATCTGTAACTCTACTGCAGCTCTAGCACAGTCAGCTGAGTCAAGTGATTTAGCAGCGACTTAGCTTTACGCCCATGTGCAAAACCAAAATGTATTACACTAAAACAGAAAACGAAATCCAACATTATAAAATGTTAAAATGCATATAAAGAAGGATTCAAAAGAATATAAAGTATTCATCATATATAACCGCTGCACCACTGGCTTTTCCTTATATTATTGGCTGGCCACGCAAATAGGGCAACTGCTCAGCTCACAGATACATTGTCAGTTCCTAACAAATATTCTGTTTTTTGAGAGGTCGTAGAAAAAGGCATCTGGGACGAAAATATGCAGAGCCATATTGACCTTAATTGGAAATATAAATTCCAACATAACAAATAATGGGGCAGGTCTTCTGCCTGCCCTGAGGCACACTGACAAAGGCATTCTACAGCAAATATTCCTTTTGGGAAAAAGTAATTGATTTGGGATCAAGAAGGAATTTCCCCCGGGTCAGATTGGCAGATACCCTGGGGGGTTTCACCTTCCTCTGCAGCATGAGGCATGGGTCACTTGCAGGTTTAAACTAGTGTAAATGGTGAACTCTCGGTAACCTGAAGTCTTTAAACCATGGTTTGAGGACTTGAGTAATTCAGCCAGAGGTTAGGGGTCTATTACAGGAGTGGGTGGGTGGGTGAGATTCTGTTGCCTGCAATGTGCACGAGGTCAGACTAGATGATCATGATGGTCCCTTCTGACCTTAAGGTCTACAAGTATCTTACAGGCCAATTTCTTCCCTTCAATGTACACACCTGGCTTCCACTAACTCCAGTGGGACCTCTGTGAGATACTGGGGGCAGGATTTGCCCTTCTATTTGTGGCTAGGTCATATTAAAGATAGAACTGAGTCTCCAAATCAAAAGCTCCATATCTCAGCTCCCTTGAACTTTGGAGAAGTTTGGCCTGTAGTATGTGTTTAGATGCCTGTATTAAAATAAGCATGTAAGATCTGCAGTGGGTAGACAGAGATGGTAGGTTGTAAGACGTTAGGTGCTGCATGCGTTCTAGTGCTGCACAGTGGGGAATCAAGACTCAGACGCTTCAGCACAGTTGTTGGGATTAAAGCCCGCTGAAGTCTGCTGCAACGTGCTATAAATATATTTCTGAGCACTGAGCCAACTGCATAAACTCGGAAGCAGCCTGTTTCATTCGAAGGGTTTGTGTCAGCAAAAGCCTGAATTAGAATCTTGGAGGCACGTGCACAGCAGAGCTGGCCCCACCGGGGATGGATCACTGGTTGGCAAAGGCAAGGCCCGTCTTCAGTTGAATGTTGCTGCCGCTTAGCTCTCAGTACTGAGGGCATTCAAAGGCAAAAAGAGACGGTGAAAAGGGTAAGGCAGAATACAGGGGAAACACAGAATGTGAGATCATCACTCTGGGTATTTTGAAAACAAATGTCTAGCTTGGAGTGAGGGATGTGGCTGACCTTAGCAAGCATCCACTCCGGGATGGCATCTTGGGGGACAAAATCTCAAGTGAACAGCTTGTGAGATTTTGGTGCTACTTCTAAACTACCTCGTATCTGAACCCTCAGCCCCAAGACTAAAGCTGACAACTCTAGCTCCAGATCCAATCACCGCTTTCTTGGCCCAACTTCAGTTCACATGACACGGGTGCACAAGCAGATTCACCATGAACGATAAATCCTTCCACTCTTGAGGAAAAGCGAAGTGCTGCCTAGAGATGCCTTAATGCATTCTGCTTGTGCAGTCTGAGGGTTTGGGTTTTTTTTATTTTTAAGGAGATGGTGCGCATAGTTTGATCCTAGAGCTATGAGTTTCTTTAGGTTTGTCTACATGGTGGGATAATGTGGTATAGACACTGTTGGTGCTGTTTGAAACAGCACTACATTCAAGTGCACTAGGGAACTTTTAGTGCACACCAACAGGGTCTACTACACAGACCAATCAACGTGTAACACATTAGTGCACTTTAGCAATCCCCGTAAAGCACATTACCCCATTGTGTAAACAAGCCCTTTGCATCTTGAATTCAGTGTTAGCTTCCATACAGCGGTACATCACTACAGCCAGTATTGCCACCCTGATTTAGTAGCAACAAGTAAGTGATGCAGGAAGCAGGCAGAGCTGTCAGAAACAGGGTTGACTAAACACTGAGGGTGTGTCTTCACTAGCATCAAGGGCATGTTCTTACCACATATTAGCTAACACAAGGTAACTAACGCAAGGTAAAATCCCAGTGGAGGCAGTCTGTAGTTTTCCACAAGTTATCAGGGCAAACCCTAGGCTTCTCCATAGGCTTCTCAACCTGCTAACTTGTGTTAAAACTACAAACGCTCTGTCTTCGTTTGAATTTTACCTCATGTTAGTTACCACAGGTTAGTTAACACAGATAAAAAACAACGCTTTTCCTAATGAAAACAAAGCGGCCAGCATTATATGTTGAGGTGCGAGTGTCTGTTTCTCTGCTATGCCCTTTGGCCTTCATTGCTGAGTCTTTGGTTCCTCACTAATCTAGCTCCTTCTTGAAACAAGACCCTTGGAGGTACTTCCATTCTGTTCAGAAAAGACCCTCAAAGCTGGGATGTCCAGAGCTCTTGGGTCTGCAAACTCGGAGCCTGATCACCTCCTGTGAGGGGGCCAAACTTCCACAATTCCCACTGGATTCATTCAGAGATGAGGTTGCTCGGCACCTCTCATACCACACCCCCAACCATGTTTCCAATCTTTTGGGTCCAGAGAATGGATCCAGTTCCTCTGAGCTAATATTTTGAAAACGATGTTTTCCACTACATAACAACTGCTTATCCCAGAATATGTGGCTGGAGCATAAGCTATAAGCCTCCCACTTACCCACCCAGAGAATCATGGTATTGCCATCAGAGAAGGAATTACACATTAGCAATAAAATGCATTTCCCCACCCCATAACTGGGAAAGCAAATAAGACAGAGGACGTTTTATAAGGTACATTCCACACTGCAGCACGTGCAGCGATGTAGTTTCATTGGTGCAAGTTCTCTTGGCAGAAATTCCTTTATTTACTGACAGTTGCTAGTGATTTATTGTTTCCCACCCTCCCACTCCTATAATAAATGTTTGCTTAGCTTTAAACACACTAATTATTATGGGTTCAGATTGTAAGATTTACCCTGATGGAATTTAACAACCTTTTCCTTTCTCAGAAGCAGATTTGTCACAGTGAGTAGGATTTTTTTTTTTTAATCTACTGGACAGACAGTACCTGGCTAATTTATCATTGGGATTTGTCCAGCCTCATTTCTTAGCTGTAGAACATAGGTACATCGACTCTAAGCACTCAAGTCAAGAAATAGCACTTTCAGAAAGGCACCTACCTAATAGCTGCACCCCCCGGGTGAGTCCGTACACGTCAATCAAAGCCCACAGGGGTTCCGTGATCCTCACCCCACTGAAGAACAACATCGCAGCAGAGTCATTGACCCGATAAAACACCCGGCCCTTTTTGTCCACCCAGAATGCTATGATGTTTCCTTCATTTGCAAACTCTTCTGGCAGGGCTTTGGCCCAGAATCCACTCTGGGAAACCAAGTCCGGGCAAGCGTACTTTGGCAATGTGTCAGGATTAATCCGGGAGGGATCCTTGGAAGTAAATCCGAGTCGGAGAGCCCCACTCCAGCAACACTGCTTCTTTGTTATCTGCAAAGATAACAGCAATAAGAACATCTTGCATTCCAATAGCACTTTACAGGCTACGAGCTCCATGCCGTGCCATGCTGAAGGCCTCCTGCATGGTTCTGAGTGCTCTCAGCTCCCACTGGATTGGGTCCTGTATGTTCTAGAATAATTTAATCCACCACTAAAAATGTTGCCACCTCTGGGGTAGGACATGGCATCTGCATAACAGCACACAGCAACACTGCAGAAAAGGTTAAGACATAACGTAAAAGAGACTGTATCAAGTTAAAACTACAGGGGGGGATATAATTAGCCCTGGCGCGCGAACTAAATTCCATTTCTGGGGTAATTACATTCTGCCTTGCAAACCTACTCTTGGCAGAAGCACCAACAAATCTTTTCTGGCCAGAGGATTTTACATCTCATATGAAAGATGGCGCCTCCAGCAGCCCGTAGCACTGGGCTAGGGCATTGGTTCTTTCTTGACTCAGGGTGCCGAGTGCTGCCTACTGAAAAACCATCACTACTTCCCACAGCACCTTAAGGCTTTCCTAAGAGGTCTCCCAGCTACGTAAAAAACGATCTGGCGCCTGCTTAGCTTGTCAGATGGGATGACATCACAGCCCTATGGCAGCTGATTTGGATGCAGCAAAATGCAATAAAGCATATTTAATGACATTAAATATATAAAATGGAAATGACAGAAGTCCATTCGTTGCTGAAAAACTGGGATTATTTATTGTAGCAATTTCACTGCAAATCCTAAATCCTCCTGGGACCTAGATAAATATGACCTCATTGTACAACTTGCTCTGCAGTGTCTTGCCAATATTTTATACTAATCACATGCTACACAAGTAAATATTCATATGGCGATACGGGGAGTATATCCCCTTGTATTCATCAGCCCCAACAAATAAACAGTTGCCAACACAGGCTGATTATAGGTAAACTATAGGTAGTATCTGGGTTAAAATCTAGTGTAAACCCTGCCAAGCATTTGCATAGCTGGACACCCAAACACACTAATTTTTGCTTAAAAAAAAAAAAAAGATAATGATTAATGATGGGCCAAATCCTCTACTCAGCAAACACCCCTATTTGACAGGCTGGGGAGGTCCACAGGGCGTGGGATGGGGAGGGAACAGGCATCTGCCATGCCTAGACTGTAAAGGAGTAGCTAAGTTGTTCCATGACAGCTACCGCAGTCTGGGGCTGCTGCTTCCTACATCCCACCTCCACAGATCCACTAACTCTGGCCCCAGCCACACCCACTGCCTGGGATTCCACCTCCAAGAAGCTCCATCAGAACACAGATCCGCATCACACTGCGCATCTCCACTTGCCGGCACTCTGGCCTGCTGAACAACTCTGGATTCATTGCCTAGTGGGCTTCTTAGAAGACTTAGAGGAGCAGAGAAGGGAGTAGGATTAATTCTGAAATGACATCTGGCAAACAGGGTCAAATCCCACAGTCCCTCACTCAGGCCTGTAGAGGGAGTTTTGCCTGAACATGAGTTGCGGGATTGGATGCATAGAAAAGAAATTGGTGAGAATCTGATATAGAAAACACAAAAGCTTAGAGATGACAGTTTGGGGAAAGATAGAAAAAAAAGACTGCTGGAAATGGACTCAGCAGAAAATAGACACAGAAAGGCAAAGGCATTCTTCAGATTTATGTCAATCCCCAAGGCACTTTTTCTGCTTATGCTTGTTGATTATTCATGTGCAAAATTCCCATTGGTTTCAGTGGGAGCTCTGTTCGTAAAGCCCTAGTGCACAGTTGAAAGTCCTGCCCGCTAATGCTTCATGTGTGTTATGGAAGATAAAATCCTAATATACATGGTCAAATACAAACATCGAGCTTCCTGAGTAGGGACAGGAGAACTGGTTCAGAACATAGAAATGACCCATAATCTTTGCCTAAAATGCAAACCTTTGGTGAGGTTTTTTCAAAAACAAAATAATTAGTTAACTCTCATCTCCCATCCCAACCATCTCATAATTTGTCAGGGTCATTTGTCTCTGCATTTCCCAGCTTCCAGCCAAAAATGCAACGTAACTAGATCAGTCCTGCTGCATTTCCAGCCTGCATGGAACCAGGAAGAACCGAACAGGAAATGAATAGAAGCCTGTGTAAGGGATTTTTCCACCCAAGGGCCGGAGCCAGAGAGGTGTTGAGTGCTCTCATTTCCTACTGACTTCAATTGGAATGAGGAAGCTTGGCACCTCTCAGGAAGCGCTCAACTCCAAGTTCAGGCTCCACATTTGCAGACCCAAAAGCTTTGGATATTTCAGAGACAGACTCAGACTTTTAAGGTCTTATCTGAATTGAAAGGAAGAACCTCCGAGCCTTTGGATATGCCCTAAAGGTGGTTCAGCCGCTAAAGAGCCATAGCTAAACCCTTTCAGCTCTCAATACAAGGAAGAGCATGTGATCTACAAGTCAGGCTACATGTGGTTTGTCTGAAGGCTTTGATGCAAAGGGATATCTGTCCAGGAGAAGTGGTGCCCTCCAGGCAGGGCCGGCACTTCCACTAGGCGACCCTAGACGGTCGCCTAGGGCAGCAGGATGTGGGGGACGGCATTTCGCCACCCTCTCCGGAATTTTGGCGGCGAGGGGCTTCTTCCGCTCCAGGTCTTCAGTGGCGGGTCCTTCACTCACTCCGGGACCCACCGCCAGAGTGCCCCGAAGACCCGGAGCGGAAGGACGCCCGCCGCCGAGAACGCAGCTTCAGAGGAGGAGCTGCCGCCAATTACTGTGGAGGAGCGCTGCTGGCAAAAACCCTGGCACCGCTCCTGCCTCCAGGAGAAGCCCTAAGCAGCAATCTATGTCGCCCTTCAGTGCACATGCCACAAAGGAGGTGAATCAGTCTGATCCCAGTGAGGAAGTGGGATTTCTGCAACCTCGTCTTCTCTGATCTTGACAGATGCAATCTTGGCCTGCTCATATCCCCATTGCTGCAAAGATCATTCTCCTGGCCCATCACTCTGTCCATGTGACCCTTCTCTTTGCATCCCTATAGTGGCTCCCCTTTCTGTATCACATCAAACACCAAGCTGCTTGTCTTCACTTTCCAGGCCCTTCATGACCTATCCCCATCCTACTTATCTCTCATGAGCCATCGAGATGTCCACTCCTGCCTCTGACCAGCCCATGGTGCCAGTCTCTATTGCCCACTAGTTACATTTTCAAGCAAGCATCTTTGTGCTTTCTCACATGCTGCCCCTCATGCTTGGGAGGAGCTCCCTGTAAACATCGGCAAAGTGACCATATTCCCCTCTGTGAAATCCCTCCTTAAAACTCTCCTTTGCTGCGATGCCTACAAAAAAATAAACCTAGACTAGGGTTAGGCTGCTGGTGTGCTGACAGCACTGCCTGTCATGCTGACCGGTATTATCTCATTATTTCCTTGTATTGCCCCGTCTAGCTATACCTTTCCCTGGTCATATTGTACGTTCTTTGGGGCAGGGACTGTCTTTTTGTTCTGCATCTGTACAGCACCTTGCAAAGTAGGGTCCTGGTCTGTGACTAGGGTTCCTAGACACAATGATAATACAAATAATTGATAATAATACTAATAAAGCAAGAGGATGGCACAGGCACAAGGTCTGTCAGACCAAGAGCCTAGGACTCTGCGTTCCAGGAAAGGGATGGAAAACATAGGAACATAAGAACGGTCATAGTGGGTCAAACCAAAGATCCATCTAGCCCAGTATCCTGTCTTCCAACAGTGGCCAATGCCAGGTGCCCCAGAAGGAATGAACAAAACAGGGAATCATCGAGTGATCCATCCTCTGTCGTCCATTCCCAGCTTCTGGCAAACAGAGGCTAGGGATGCCATCCCAGCCCATCCTGGCTAATAGCCATTGATGGGCCTATCCTCCATTAACTTATCTAGTACTTTTTTGAACCCTGTTATAGTCTTCACAACATCCTGTGGCAAAGAGTTCCAAAGGTTGACTGTGCATTGTATGAAGAGGTCTGGTACTAAAACTAAGATGCCCCACTGGACAAACTATCTCAGTGTTGATATACCATGAGCCATACTTCCCTCACCCAAGACTCCCATCTATGCTTCTCTGGGAACTATGTTATATACAGGTTCTGCTATAACTCACTAATATTTTACACCTAGTCTTTCCTGCTAGCACTTGAGGCCGTTACAATGGCGACGAGGGAGGAGTCATTTACTCACCTTTAACCTGACCTGCTCGTAGATCACGATAGGCCTGTTGCTGAAGGTGATGGCGTTGCAGAAGCTGGCCTGCCGCTTCACTGCCTTCTGTGCCATGTCCATGATGATCTGGGACCCCTTGGCGTGGGGATGGAAAAGCAGCGGGCTGATCGACAAAGCTCCGCACTGCGTGATGGGCAGACAATGCTTCTGCTTGTGGTGGCATCGGTGAGAGGAAGCCGGAAAGGGTCCACCTATAGAGTCTGAAACAGCATTTTAAAAAAGTGACACTTTAAATCTGATCTGAGTAATAATAGGAATCTCTCAGAGCCAAATCACAAGGCGACGTTAGAGGGAACTGCAGTGTGAGATAAGAGCTAGTCTAAATGCCTACACTGTAAATCACTAAAAAGTCTTTCTACAGTGTCTTGAACATAATAGAAGTCTATAACCATATAGATGGCTGCCCTCTAGAGAGTCTGATGATGCAGAGCATGACACGGGGAAGGCAGCTCAGCATCGGAGTGCATGGAAAGTTTCAGGGACACGTTTTCAGAAACAGAGGTCAAAACTCAGTTCCGAAAATTTACCTGCAAATGTGCACGTGCAACTGTAAGCCACTCAAGTGAATCCATGCCCAGATGGCTGGCAGTCCCCACTTCCTGACTGCTTCCCTGCCCAGCCACCACCAAGATGCACCTACACCTGACCTGTCCCGCCACCCCGACCTTCCAACTGCAGCCCCACCAGTCCCTCCCCTCCGTTTGCTCCCAAGATGCTGCTGTATCCAGCCTCCTCCTGCACCTTGCCCGCTGTTTCTCTCCCCACTCACACTCTGCAATGCCATGTTCCAGCAAGCTCCTACTGCCAACCCAACTGGTCTCCTGCACCAACCAACATCCTTCCTCCCCAATGCTTCGCCAGCTGCAACCTTAGGTGAGATCCCATTTTTACACTGTCATTCAGGAATGAGAAGCTAATGGTTATGGTGGAGCAGGGGAGCTAAGAGGTGCATGAAGCAGGACAGGGATTATGTGCATATCCAGCCAAGGATCCAAACAGACAGTTTATAAATTAATTGACCTGGTCACTGCAGTAGCTTTATTGGTTCATGAATGAATTGATTCATCTTTGTTTCTTCGTAACATACAAAGCATGCAGCAGTTTGAACACAAAACTATCATTATATCAAGAACAAGTCATCGGCTTCCTTCTCCACATGCACAATAGTGTGTATATGTACACTGGTTGAAGGGTCCATAGAAGTAAGATACAGAAAGTCAACAGAAATAAATTGATTATTTGACGGTACATGAGAAACACAACCAAAGCAACGTTAACTCATGTGTTAACAATGCCATCCTGCTGTGTCAGTTTGTTTCATAAATTACACACAACTAAATACCAATAATAAATTCTGTAACCTTCAGACTGCATGGGCTACATGGAAGTAAGCATCAAATGATGAAATGAAAACTCCTTGGGTAGATTAATTGGCCACAATGGTGGCTTTTAGGAGTACATAAGAGTCATAAAAATTACTGTGGGCAAAACTATACTTCAGCATCATCTCTAATCTAGACAGTAACAGATCATCAGAACTGGACCCCGCACTTTCCAGACATTGTGGTAGTTCAAATCTGTTTCCAGACTTGGTTTCTTACGTCTGTTATTGTACTGGGTCTGAACCAAATCCCCAAACTTTGGAAAAGTTTTGATTCTAATCAGAACTGTAACTCACCCCTTTGCTAGTCTAGATGCGGATCCAAATTTATCTTAATTCACCCTTTCATCATTTTCTCACTACTACTTATAGATGTGGCAGAAATGCCAACATCTAGGCAGGCCCTCTCAGAGGTCCAGAGAGGCCCGGGCTACTTCCAGCCTTTGAGGCCCCTAGCCATAATAAAAATAAAAAACGACGACACATGGTCTAATCTTGTGCCATCAGAACCGATAGATTTTTATTAATATGTATGAACATTTTTAACGCTTGAATATGACAAAATCTGTATCAGTTAACAGAAAAAATTATGTCTTTTACCAAATCACATCTCTTATTTGCTTAAATTTGCCGCTTTAAGCTGAGAGTGGGTCACATTTTGGTCTGATAGGGATGCACATAAAAACAAGTTGCAAAACTTATCAAATGCCAAAAAATTAACAAGTGTCTAAATTTGAGGCCCCCTTTGAGCTTGAAGCCCAGGTGAAATGGCTCTCCTGGCCCCCCCCCCCCCCTGATTGGCCCTGCATCTAGGACTTGTAAAACTAGACCAGACATATACAGGAGAAGAAAACAACTGTAGTAATAATCCTGCTTTAGCAGGGAGAGGGACTGGGGGACGTACAACACACAGCACTTTCAACACAAAACACTCATTATATTGAGAGTAAGTCATCCACCTCTTTCTTTCCTCATACACAGCCTGGCGTGTGGGCATGGGGGTGGCGCAAGGCTGTTCATAGAAATCAGATAAAGAATATCACTAGAAAATACTTGATTATTTGACCCAGTGGATTGGGAGCAGGTGGCTTGCAGAAGCAACAGCTTGCGTGTGGAGTGTGTGGGAAACGGCAGCTGGAAAAGTATGGGGAAAGCACAGGTGGAGCAGCCAACAAGAGAGAGATAGAGATTTGTATTTTCTAGAGGAATATTGGTCAGATATAATATGACTGATGGAGTGTATGTAGTCCAGTGCCAGGTGATTCAGAGGAAGGTGCAGAAAACCCTGCAGTAGGCAGATATGGAATAAGCTGTGGGGGTTTCTTCCTAAACCCATATGTAGTTAAAGGCCCTGAAGCATGAGGATTTACACCCCTTCCAAAACTCTTAGATTTTAAAAAAAATCATAACAACTCTGGTTATGTTTATCCATATAAATGTCCAATCCTTTTTTGAATTCTACTACATTCTTGGCCTCAAAGATATCTTGTGGCAATGAGTTCCTAAGGCTTAAATGTGTATTCTGTGAAAAAATATTTCCTTTTATCAGTTTTAAATCTGCTTTCTTTCAATCTCATTGAACTCCCCCTTGTTCTTGTATTATGTATTGTCATGCTGAAAGGGCGTAATGAGCGGGGTCCCACAGGGATCGGTTCTGGGTCCGGTTCTGTTCAATATATTCATCAATGATTTAGATAATGGCATAGAGAGTACACTTATAAAGTTTGCAGACGATACCAAGCTGGGAGGGTTGCAAGTGCTTTGGAGGATAGGATTAAAATTCAAAATGATGTGGACAAACTGGAGAAATGGTCTGAAGTAAATAGGATGAAATTCAATAAGGACAAATGCAAAGTACTCCACTTAGGAAGGAACAATCAGCTACACACATACAAAATGGGAAATGATTGCCTAGGAAAGAGTACTGCGGAAAGGGATCTGGGATCACAGTGGAACACAAGCTAAATATGAGTGAACAATGTAACACTGTTGCAAAAAAAGTACACATCATTCTGGGATGTATTAGCCGGAGTATTGTAAGCAAGACACGAGAAATAATTCTTCCGCTCTACTCTGCACTTATTAGGCCTCAACTGAAGTATTGTGTCCAGTTCTGGGCGCCACATTTCAGGAAAGATGTGGACAAATTGGAGAAAGTCCAGAGAAGAGCAACAAAAATGATTAAAGGTCTAGAAAACATGACCTATGAGGGAAGATTGAAAAAATTGGGTTAGTTTAGTCTGGAGAAGAGAAGACTGAGAGGGGACATGAGAACAGTTTTCAAGTACATAAAAGGTTGTTACAAGGAGGAGGATGAGAAATTGTTCTCGTTAACCTCTGAGGATAGGATAAGAAGCAATGGGCTTAAATGCAGCCAGGGCGGTTTAGGTTGGACATTAGGAAAAACTTCCTAACTGTCAGAGTGGTTAAGCACTGGAATAAATTGCCTAGGGAGGTTGTGGAATCTCCATCATTAGGGATTTTTAAGAGCAGGTTGGACAAACACCTGTCAGGGATGGTCTAGATAATACTTAGTCCTGCCTTGAGTGCAGGGAGCTGGAATAGATGACCTCTCGAGGTCCCTTCCAGTTCTATGATTCTATGAGATAAGGTAAATCGGGTACATCAGTTCACCCTATCTATACTATTCAGTATTTTAAATACCTTTATTGTGTCTGCTCATTGGCTTCCTTTCTAAAGTAAACAACCCCAGTCATTTCAACCTCCCTTCAGATGGAAGTTTTTCCAGGCCTTTACTTTTTCTCATTGTTCATCCCTTAGTTGTCTATCTATTTCTGCTATATCCTCCTTAACAACAGAGGCCCAGATCCCATGGATGGGAGTTAGGCGCCTAAATATTTTTGAGGGTGTGGGCCAGGGTGACTAGAACTGAATACAGTATTCCAGGTGAGGAATTCCATCTCTGACTTCTAGGACTCCTCTAGAATATGCATAGTCTTTTTGCCATTTGTGCAACGAGCCATGTGTTCCTCGGTCTTTTGAGAGAATATAGTAAATTACTTGGTTTCTGGCTAATTTAAAGTCAATTAAGTTAACTTTATTGGTAAAATGACAGATTCCTAAAAGCTAGACTCATCTTGGGGAAAGCTACATTGACAAAGCTGCATCAAAGTGAAATTTTTCCCCACAGACGTTCACATGAACATTTTTGCTACTCCATTCTGAGACATATCAAATTTCTGTTTCATTTGCTGTAAAATTTCCAAATTAAAAACGGCAAATATCAGATGTGTTTACCAGGTGAACTGATGTTTGCCTTAAAGAAATACCGAATTGCGGTTTTTTGCTCAGGAGTGAGGATTTCCCCAGTTTTACACAAAGTTCCTGGTTTTGGTGGAAAACCCTACAAAATTTCAATCGCTTTTTCCACAAAAATGGATCATTTTTGAAAATTTACAGCGAGATATGAAAACTTCTGGTTTTGACCATTTCTAGTTTTGTCTGGAATTTTCACACACCTCTGTGTGTTGGTTTCCAAAAGATACATGTGTGTGAAAGAGAAGAAAGTAACAGGAAATAAGGTGTTCAAATTCAAGCTGCCTTTTCTGGCTGGCTGAAATGATCCCACCTAACTTCACTATGTGACCCTGAAGAAAGTCATTAGTAGTTGATTACACTCATAGGTCTCACTGGCTTCAGACACCATGGTAAAAGGCAGAGTATAAGAACCTAAATAGAACATCAGGATCTGTCTCCTGAAAGTCAAGGACAAGACAAAGGAGGAGTGATAGGGAGAGCTGTGTGTACCATAGAAAAGAGTGAGGGCTGACATGATCACGGACTATAAATACCTTCAAGAGTAATATATAATGATGAAAGGGAATTATTCACCACCTTGGAAGATGGCAGGAAAGGAGCAATGGCAGAAAGCTAGGGAAGGAAGCGTTTAAGTTAGCTGTTAAGAAATAATTCTAGACAGTGCGAGGAATTTAGCAGTGGAACAGATTTCCAGGAGTGAAGTCATTTTCACTGTGGTGATTCAAACAGAAGAGAGGATAAGATAGCGAGAACGAAGCAGTGTGTAATCCTGATAAATGAAAGGGGGTCAGGTTAGGTGAACCAAGTATTCTTTTCTGGCCCTACAGCCCAGCATGATTCGTTATGATCCAGCCATAACTGCCAACAAGTTTAACAGTCAAACACAAGGACATAAAAAGGATTTGGAAACATTTTACTAGACTTGCATTGAGAAGCCGAAAGCTTTAATCTTATTGCCATGATTATAAGAACGGCTGTAGCTCTCTGCGGGACATCATGCCCTTTTAAAACATGGAAATGGAATGACCAAAACTGCTCACAGTTTTCTAAACAGGCTCCAATAACAATGCTGCATATGTCCAATGCATCTGCTGTAGGAGCATTACGCAGCCCGAGGGAGCTGTGCGATTCTGCAGGAACAATATTAGAAGAATGTCTATTTACAGTGACAATTTGGCACTGCAGAGAGCAAACAGGAACGAAGCCATCTTAGAACAATGCCCGAAAGGCTCATAATGTGACCTTTGCGTTTCCAACAGACACTCAGCGCAACCCACAAGGATCACAAACCTCAGGAATAGGGAAAAGTGACTTGGTAGTAGAATCCACGTGCAACAGGATATCAATACAAATAGAGAAGGCGATTCCCTTCTCCCATACCTTATTTAAGGACAAAATCTTTGGGTCCTTACTCAGGGAAGACTCCAACTGAATGGAAGTTTGCCTGAGTAAAGACCTCAGGAAATGGTCCTTAATAAAACAAAGCGCGCCCAGATATTAATATGGTTGGTGCCTTGCAGTAATAATGATAGAGATGGGCCAGATACTAAGGTCTTTACTCAGTTCTTCCCAGGGCGAAACTTCCATTCCAAAAGTGAGTTCGTGTGACTGCCACCGTCTTGGCCAAGACCACAGACCTTCAGAGCTAAAACCATGAGTGTCTACAGCTTGACCTAACAGAGGTGGCCTCTGTAGTTGGAGGCTGCAGCAGACACATCCCTCTATGGATCGGGCACAGAGGAGGACGCGTAGCACACACCATCAAGGGGGCTATACTAGCATGTCAGGATTTGGCCGAGTACACTTAATAGAAACCCTTTGTTAACTGCACTGATAACACTGAGGCCTGATCCACAGTCTGAACTTCTCCATAGTCCCAGATTAAAAATCACTATGATATTCTGCATGCTGATTGCAAATGCTACTGCTCACATGACGTAGAATACAGTAATTTTTAGATCCCGCCCCCCCATGGTGTGTGATGTGGAGTTAAGTTAAATTTGTAAAGCCAGATTCTCAGCTGACCCAAACAGGCATAGCTCTGTTGACATCAGTGGCGTCACAGACTCTGGCTCATCGAGCTCTGCTCCCATGAGTGATATGTTATCTAAGGAAGACGGGAACACTTGCTCAGAAACAAACTTTGCAAAGAAAGGTAGATTTGAGAGAAGGTGGAAATTTGAGAGCTTGCTCAAGGACAATGCAAGGTTCTTACTGCACAGTGTGACTTGTAAACCAGCAAGGTAGTAATACTCCCAAGTGACAAGATGGTGTTATGATGACACGTTATAATAATAAAAACAGCCTGTATCCCCAGGGCCTCCACAAATGCCACAAGACAACAGGTCCTGTGAGTCACACCTGTACTAAGACACCACCCCAGGTATTTGTATCTGCCAAATTGCTACAAATACAGCAAAACGCCATTGACTTGAGCAGATTTCCTCCAGGTTTACAACAGGGTTGCTGAGAACAGCATCTGCCCACAGTGATGGATAAAAATCAGGACAGACCAAAATTTTTGCGTCATACCTGACAGAGGCTGCTGAGTGCAGTGTTGTTATAGCCATGTTGGTCCCAGGATATTAGAGAGACATGGTGGGTGAGGTCATATCTTTTATTGAACCAACTTGTGAGAGAGACAAGCTTTCAAGCTACACAGAGTCATTTCAGAAGTTAACAGAGAAACCGATTGCTCGGTTTTGTAGGAACATCCAAGGGAGGAGACTAAGTAGGAGGAAACCTTTGGGAGGTGGGCCTCTTGCAGATTTCTCCACACTCGTGTGTTGGAGGATGGAGTCACAGGCCACAAACCCACAGATTCCCTGGAACCTGCATTAATTCCAGGTGCAGACAAGGAGGTTTGGTCCATTTGTAGGCCCAGAACCTCTGTCTGCCCTTCCTCCCGCCCACTCTCTTTGGCAACATGTCTCCAGTGGAGCCAGCAGCTCTCCCACTGTGAAAACACGCTAGCGCTGTACCACATTTCTGCTATGACCTCTGCAACACCAGTAAGGAGACAGTGAGCTGACCCCCCCACCCCTACCCCCACGGATTCCCAGACCTGCAGAGGGGCCTTCATGGACTCCCGATGAACTGGCAGAGGGGGACACTGCTGCAGAAGTGGTTGACTTCCCCTTCTACTTGTGACAGATGACCCTCCGATCATGGACTTCAGGAGCACAATCAGGCCTACCATGATTTATAGTTCAGATACATCTGAGCTCTTGATGTTCTCAGCTTAATAAAATGCTCTCACAAAGCCTGTTAGCATTCTTCTCCAGCAGCACCCGTGCTCTGTGAAAATTTGGCTACGAAAAAAGAGGTTGTTTATCAAAAAGGTTGCTTAAGGGTTGGTTTGGTTTTTTAAGAACATTTTTCCTATTGAAATTGTTTTGACTGACATTGTTTGTGTGATACTGTGTAGAGAACAAAAAAAAAAGTTATTTCAGATAGCATCCCACCTACAAGGCATTCAAGAAGAGCTTGGCAGAGAGTTAGAATCAAGAGACACTTAGAGATAATGGTCCTGGGCGTAAAACCTGAAGAGAAGTGATTGCAAGAACATCACAACGACTATCATGCAAGCAGGAACTGGAGAAAACAATTCCGTGTCCAGCTGCAGAGGAAGAGAAAATTGCTGAGGAGTACCAGTAACAAAGGTGAAGGTATCAAGTATCAGAGGCAGAGGCGTAGCGAGCGCCCTCCGTACCCTCCGACTGGAGGGGGCCCCGCAAGGAAGGGGGCCCCTAAAAGTGGCAAAATAAATACCGCATTCCAGTTTCTGCATTGTAAGGGGCCCCGCCCGGACATATGTTCGGAGGGGGCCACCGTTCGGAGGGGGCCACGTTCTTTGTTGCTACAGCCCTGATCAGAGGGGCAGCCGTGTTAGTCTGTATCCACAAAAACAATGAAGAGTCCGGTAGCACCTTAAAGACTAACAGATTTATTTGGGCATAAGGTGTAGGTAATTTTCCTTGCAGACTAGTTACAGTGTGAAGGAATAGACCCAGGCAGAAACAGAGAGGTATGATTGTTATCTTCTCATCTGAAGAAGGCTAAAGTGTGATGTGTAATCTAGCAGGCTGCACCGTGACATATACAACAAAGACAGGAAGGGAAGAAAGAGAACACGTGTAAAAAAACATGAGGGATAGGGTTGCATGAGAGAATGTCTTGCCCTGGGAGCGTGTTTGTGCTGCAGAAACAAGAGATCCCTGCCCTGGAAGAGCAAGCATGCTGCCATCAGAAAGAAGTAGCCGACGGGTGGGAGAATAGGGAGACGTAATTTCAACTGTGGAGAATTAAGATTAGTGAGATGAAGCCTCAAAGGGATCAATGAACTGCATTTCTGCTCTTTGAGATGTTACCCACGTATGTACACCAAGGTACCAAAAGGATCAACGTGATTGTTAGTAAGAGCCTGGGAAGAAACTATGATCATTTCTTGTTCTCGGGCAGGGGTGGCCAACCTGGGCCTGAGAAGGAGCCAGAATTTACCAATGTACATTGCCAAAGAGCCACAGTAATATATCAGCATCCCCCCATCAGCTACCCTCGCCTCCGCTCCCAGCACCTCCCGCCCACCAGCAGCCCCACCGATCAGCACCTTCCCCTCCCGCCCCGCACCTCCTGATCAGCTGTTTCGTGGCATGCAGGAGGCTCTGGGAGGGAGAGGGAGGACCGAGGGCATGGCAGGCTCAGGGGAGGGCGCGCAAAGGCGTGGAGTGGGGGCAGGGCCTGTAGCAGAGTGGGGTGTTGAGCAGTGAATACCCCCTGGCACATTGGAAAGTTGGCACCTGTAGTTTCAGCCCCGGAGTCGGTGCCTGTACAAGGAGCCGCATATTAACTTCTGAAGAGCCGCATGTGGCTCCGGAGCCACAGGTTGGCCACCCCTGGTCTAGAGCTTCAGACTTTGCCTTCAAGAATTCATGGCAAACTCCAAGATAGACACATTACTAAACATGAACAGTAGCTCACATGCAAGGGAAACTCAAAACAGGTCTCAAACCAATTTTCCCATGTGTAAACTGTCTCAGGAAAGAGTGTAAGGGGATGTAGGGGAACTGTAAAAATACTATAAAGGACGACTAGGTTTTCCTACTTTGCCACTGCCAACATGTTTGTTCTTCTTGATGGAACAAGAAACTGCATGTCTCCAATGTGAGTCTAAGGGCTGGTCTACACTTACCCCCCAAATCGAAGTAAGGTACGCAAATTCAGCTACGTGAATAACGTAGCTGAATTCGACATACCTTACTTCGACCTTACCGCGGTTCAGACGCGGTCCACACGCGGCAGGCAGGCTCCCCGTCGACTTCGCGGTACTCCTCTCGTTGAGATGGAGTACCGCAGTCGACGGGGATCACTTCCTGGTTCGATTTATCGCGTCCAGACCAGACGCGATAAATCGAACTCGGAACTTCGATCCGCAGCCGTCGAACTAACCGGTAAGTGTAGACCAGCCCTAAGTCTCCCTGTGCCTAGTACACCAAGGAAAGTGTTTAAGAACAACTCCACCCCCCTTAAAGGTTTACTACTCTTTTGACACTGACAGGTCATTGTCACCAGGGGTTACCACTGACCATATAATTACCAAGACAAAAACTACACATTTCCAGAAGGAAAAGAACATAGTTCGGTATGTGTCAGGTGGTGTCTAAATTAGCTGTTGGGGTCTAAATTAGCTGTTGCCACTCAAGAAAAAGATCTTGGAGTCACTGTGGATAGTTCTCTGAAAACATCCACTCAATGTGCAGCGGCAGTCAAAAAAGCAAACAGAATGTTGGGAATCATTACGAAAGGGATAGAGAATAAGAGAGAAAATATCATATTGCCTCTATATAAATCCATGATACGCCCACATCTTGAATACTGCGTGCAGATGTGGTTGCCCCATCTCATAAAAGATATATTGGAATTGGAAAAGGTTCAGAAAAGAGCAACAAAAATGATTAGGGGTATGGAATGGCTGCCATATCAGAGAGATTAATAAGACTGGAACTTTTCAGTTTGGAAAAAAGACGATTAAGGAGGCATATGATAGAGGTCTATAAAGTCATGACTGATGCGGAGAAAGTAAATAAGGAAGTGTTATTTACTCCTTCTCATAACACAAGAACTAGGGGTCACCAAATGAAATTAATAGGCAGCAGGTTTAAAACAAACAAAAGGAAGTATTTTTTCACACAACACAGTCAACCTGTGGAACTCCTTGCCAGAGGATGTTGTGAAGGCCAAAACTATAATAGGGTTCAAAAAAGAACTAGATACATTCATGGAGGATAGGCCAATCAATGGCTATTAGCCAGGATGGGCAGGGATGGTGTCCCTAGCCTCTGTTTTCCAGAAGCTGGGAATGAGCAAAAGAGGATGGATCACTTGATGATTACCTGTTCTGTTCATTCCCTCTGGGACACGTGGCATTGGCCACTGTCGGAAGACAGGATACTGAGCTAGATGGACTTTTGGTCTGACCCAGTATGGCCGTTCTTATGTTCTTGATGCTAAATAGCCAAAGGCCAGCATAGATGGGTTCAAACTGGAACACCAGATCCAAATCACCTTCAATATTAGGCTAGCTGGGGTTTTAAATTTGTGGGCTAGATCTGAACCTCTACTCAAAACGCTGAAACGGTTCAGCTCCACATTTCAATGTCACAGTTCATGTCCATTTCTAGTCAAAAGCACAACTATACCAAACAGCTGTTCGGAATGCAAAGGGTCCCCCTGGAAACGGAGGTGTCATCTCACCCAATATGTCGTGGGTGTATTTAAAGACGCAGGAACCTCTGAACATGGAATCATCCTTACCCAGAAGTTTGGGGCTACGGAATACAGTGTGGGCCAGTGGACAGGGCTCAGAACTCGGATGCACAAGACTTGCATTTGACTTCCCATCTCGGTCACTGACTTTGAGCAAGTCTTTTCCCCTCGCTCTGCCACCTCTTCCCCTACCATCCTTTGGTAGCGTGCTCTGTTTAGGTGGTAAGCTCTTCAAGGCAGGAACTGTTCCCCACTAAGTGTCCTATGGAGCTCAGCACCTTGGGGGCTGATTATGGCTGGAACCTTGAGATACTATCATCATACAAATCAATAATATAATTCAAAAATGACTTCCCAATAAGCAGGTTGCCAGGGTGATTTTTTCATAGGTTCAGCTGCTTTTCAATTTATCCCTGATTTTCTCTGCGCCTTCCTGGAGCTTTAAAATCCCACTTCTTCCCGCCCCCAACCCCCAGAGGCATGTTCTGCCCTGCAGGGTGAATTCCACTGAATATTACTGAGTTCCTCTATAAAAGAGGCTCTCTTCCTGCAGGGCAGGTGGAATTGCCATGCTCTGGAGGCAGTAATGGAACCCTAGTTATTTTATGGTAGAGCAGATTCTTTCACACAGCATTATATTTTTTTTCAATAATCCTTCATTTTGTAAGATGTCTGCTGTCTGATGAACACAAGCGTTTAGGACATTTGAGCACTCTTCTTCTCTCCTTCTTTTACATGTACTTCTCCATCCTAGTTACCTTCACGGGATCTCCTCAATGGCATGTGATTTCTCTCTCATTTTTTTTATGTGCAACTTGGCAACATGGTAGAAGAACAAATTATACACCTGAGCCGAGGAGGCAGTATGGCCTAGTAGATATAGTAATGGATTAAGGAGGCCTGTGGAATATTCCAGCTGTGCCATTGACATGCTGTGTGATGGCACGTATGGACGCCCAGCCTCCCACCCCCATCTATGAGGCTGCTCCATATAGTTGTTGGAGCATACTATGACTAGGCCAATACTGGGACTGTGGTTTAAAGACTCATCTCAAAAGTTACCCTCCCCAATAACATATGTGCCCACCAGTGACTCAAGAGGGGATGTGAGTCCAAATCCTGCAGTCCTCTGCATGTCTAAAGGAGACCAATCTACTAACAAAGCTTCATGATCTCAAGTAGCATCTATCGTACTATGCTAGGCAAGATAGGTACACCCAAAGGAGTGGCCATGTTCTTGCAAAAGGACATGTTAGCCAGATAGACTGGCAGCCCCTTCTCGCTCTCCACCTGCAGCCTGAAAAATATCTGAAAGCTTTAGCTAAACAAAAAGATTAAAGACGTCCCTTGTTAGCTAAGGGATGGTAACTTTCAACAGACAGCTGTTTGTTGTATAGAACAAAAGGCAAATCCAGCCGCTTAAAAGAAAAAACCCTTCCCTTTATAAATGTGAAACTAATGTTTTAACTTGGCATTTCAACAGCTGCACTGTTTGATTATTAAGTATCTAATTCCTATTCTTTATTTAGTGTTTATTCAGTGTCTCTTGCAGTCATTCACAGCAATTTAGTCATTAAACTGGCACAGTATTACGAAAGGAGTGATGGTCCTGCTTTCAGTTCAGCCCATGCCCAGACTGGGGGAAAGTGGGGACAAAGAAGAATATTAAAGGTTTCACAGTGGTAGCCGTGTTAGTCTGTATCCGCAAAAAGAACAGGAGTACTTGTGGCACCTTAGAGACTAACAAATTTATTAGAGCATAAGCTTTCGTGGGCTACAGCCCACTTCTTCAGATGCATAGAATGGAACTTATGCTCAAATAAATTTGTTAGTCTCTAAGGTGCCACAAGTACTCCTGTTCTTTTTAAGACTATTAAAGGTACTTTTAAAACCTTTCACTGGTGAAATCTTAGCGTAATAAACCCTATAGGCTCAACTGGCCTTCTTTTCTCATTCACTTAGTCCAGTTAACATTTATTTTTTGAGTGGGGGCAAGCTTATTTCTAAACCTATTAAACAGACATTCCCCTTGGGATAATACTGATTTTTATTAACATAACATTGTTCTTTTCAGCAGTGGTTAGATATTGTGGCTAGCTGGAGAGAAAATCAATAAATTAAACCCTGATCTGAAGCTGCCATTCAGTCTCCATTATCATTTTTGTCCTCTATTGAGAGAGCCAACAAGGATAGCAAGTAGCACTGCAAATACTACCCTGAAACTGCTGCCCCATTTCAAACACGCCACAGAACAGCCGCTTCGTGGCACTTTAAATGAAATGCACAAAATTACCCCAATACACATTCAGATGCCTCCACCTCTAACATCAACTACATAGTATTGATTGTGATAGTCCCATGTAAGAAATGATTAAACCAAAACACTCTTGTAAAGGTTTTGTTAAGGTAAGCAGTTTCACATAATCGCTGTGATCTATTACAATATGGCCACTCAGATACAAGGGGTGGAAACCTGGCGTCAAAAGGGACTTTAGTCATTTACGTCAATGGGGCCAGGATTTCACTCATAGTGTTTGCAGTCTGAGCTTTAGTGTTTTAAAGTTTTCCGGGTGAAAGGAAGAAGCAACTGCAGCTGTGATGGACTTGGAGCTGCTCTGTAATAATTTATGAATATGGTGTGTTGACCTGGTTATTAGGATGTTTACTGTATCAATATATTGGTTTAGTGTAACAGCAGGCTGGAAGGAAAAAAACAAGCAGGAAGGAAAAAGAAGCGACCGAGATAAGCTAGCCCTTAGCAAACACTTGAGGGTTTTTACAGGACAATGGTAGAGTCATTGGCTCTGAGGAGCCTGGCTCAACACTCTGCTGACTCTCCTGGACTGGTTTGGTCCAGAAAGCCCAGGAACCGACTAGAACATATGGACTTGGCGTGGATTAAAATGGACATTTGCCCTCGCAGGAGTGGAAATAGCTGTTGGGGAGCTGCTCAGAGAAACCAGACTGACACAAGTACAATACCGACAGACCCTGGTTGTTGCCAGCTGGGATCAAACCTGGGACCTTTGGAGCTTAATGCACGAGCCTCTACTGGATGAACTAAACAACATCTGTCTTTTAGGCAAGGCTGTAGCAGGCTCATCAATCTCTGGTTGGTCTAGCCACCACTAGCGGGGGACAGAGTGCTACATCAAGTAGGCATGGGTTACACAAGCGTCCACTGGAATGTCTGAAGAAGCGAGGCCTGCCTAAGCCATGCTTTAGGTAAGGTAGACATGCACGGGTGCTGTTCTTTAATAGGAACAGTAGGAACAAAGCACTTGGAGAAAAAGAATTAAAACAATGTTTTTGTTTGTTTTAAGGAAGCATTCTGATCACTGTATACCACTGGCCACAGGCTCCTGAAGGGAACCATCACAGGTGGCCATCCAAGTCAGACCTGTCAGGAAAGCACAGATGATACATTGGGTACTGCAAGTCGGGGCCTGGCCTAACAGAGAAATTCCACTGCTGGAGAGATAAAGCCATGAGGCCAGGCACCTGCGGGGGTGCACTCAAGAGAGACCGGAAAAAGGTGCAGTTAGCCCTGCAACCATGATAGCATCATTTCCACGTAAATATATACAGGACCTGGTTCTGCTTTCACTTACTCCTGATCTACACCAGTGTAATTACAGTAAAACCAGTGTAAAACCAGGGCTGTCCTTAGACATACGCAGCATACGGGTTGTGTAGGGCACCGGAAAATTTGGGGCACACAGGGTCTTAGTGTCCACCCGCCCGCCTCTTCCTATCCCTGTTCTCATCTGACCTTTCCTGCAGGCTCCCACCACAGCTGGCTGCTGCAACCTGGTGAGTCTTCCCCTGGAGGGGATCTAGTACTTAAAAGTGAAAAAGCTTCCAGCCTGCCAGCCCTATTAGCACAACACTGAAACTGTTAAAGCGCCATTCAAGTGGTAATGAAGCCATTTAACAGGCATTTGCCAACCCCCAGGTATATACTGTCAGTTTCTGAACTTACTGACACAAACAGTTGTGCATTACTGTAACCAGCAAGTGGGACGCCAGCAACCATTTCCTCCCCGGGGGCAGCTTCACCAGGTTCGCCGACTGGCGGTTCGTCCACAGGGCCCGACTCAACTGTGTTCCCCTCAACGGAGCAGTCCGCCACGGCAACCGGGACAAGAGCTGCAGGAAGTGTGGCTATGCAAACGAGACCCTGCCCCACGTCCTGTGTGGATGCAAACAGCGCTCCCGAGCCTGGCGGCACCGCCACAACGCCATCCAAAACCGGCTGGTGAAAGCCATCCCGCCGTCCCTGGGGAAGATCACCCTCGACTCCGCCATCCCCGGGACAGACAGCAGACTGCGACCCGACATCGTCGTGACGGACGCAGAAAAGAAGAAGGTCCTCATCGTAGAGGTCACGGTGCCTTTTGAAAACCGGTCACCGGCCCTCCACGAGGCCCGAGCACGGAAGATGTCGAAGTACACCCCGCTGGCCGAGATCTTGAGAGCCCAGGGCTACCAGGTCCAGATACACGCCCTGATCGTGGGAGCCCTGGCTCCTGGGACCCCCACAACGAGCCGGTTCTGAGAGCGTGCAGAGTTGGTCGACACTACGCCCGGCTCATGAGACAGCTCATGGTCTCCGACACCATCAGGTGGTCCAGAGACATTTATACGGAACACATCACAGGACACCGTCAATGCCACATTGAGTAACCGAGACCGCCGACCAGGGAAATAACCCACTTCCTTCCCTGACAGACCAAGGGTACCCCACCCATGTACTTATCCGCTACACCGATACTGACTTGGACCCCTTATTCATTCCATGGGTGGCGTACCCGAGCCCACTTATCCACTAACACTTTAAAAACTCTTGCACCCCAATCTGGGTCTATGCAGGTTATGCGATATGTATGCATCTTTTCATCCTTACAAACAATACCTGTAACCCCCCATAACCCAAGCCTGACCCCAGATGTACAGTACCTTGCCTCTTAACTCGTGTATATTTCATTTTAAACATTCACTTTAATAAAAATTTTACTCAGAACATGTCAGTCTACAGGACCTTAGTTTAAAATTTGCTTTAAAAATATTTCATTAGTGTGTTAAATATATGGAGATATACCTATCTCATAGAACTGGAAAAGACCCTGAGAGGTCATTGAGTCCAGCCCCCTACCTTCACTAGCAGGACCAAGTACTGATTTTGCCCCAGATCCCTAGGTGGCCCCTTCAAGGATTGAACTCACAACCCTGGGTTTAGCAGGCCAATGCTCAAACCACTGAACTATCCCTCCCCACCGCCTTATAATCCCCACTTTATAATCTGTTGCTGAAGATTATAAAACCACATCTCTAAAAAACCACTGCATAGATTTTTAGATGCACAATCTGAGTATTCATCTTTAGCCTTAAATGCTTGGGTCGTCAGACATATAGTTTTTTAAATAAATCCTTCAAAAGACCACCCTTATCTAAAATACACATGCGAGCCCGGGCTGCTGTTGGGCATAGGGGCACCAGTTTAATAATACTGCACAGGGCCCCATAAATCCTAAGGATGGTCCTGATCAGAATCAGGCCTACTGGGTTAGACAAAGACAGCAACTCTCCCCCGGAATTGGGCAGTAGATGGGAGGTCTCCAAGGAATTATACCAGTTGAATATACGACAGGTGAGCAATTTCTCATTATTTAAAAAGCATTTTACCCTTCAAATTATGAAAGGAGGCATGGAAAATGATTGGTCACATAGAAGAAGAGTAAGGTCTCACTCAGTGTGAAATTAGTGGTCTGTAGATTCAGAACAAAAGGAGACACTACTGCAGACAGCATGTGGCAGCCTATGGCATTCATTACCACCGGAGGCCAGAGACGCAAGGAGTTTATTTTACGAAGTTTAGATCATCTTGTGGCTAATAACATCTCTAGTTATGCACAATAAGATAAGGATAATCAAATCTCAGGCTTCAGGGTAGCTCAACATAGGGACAGAAAGGATTTTTTCTCCTTCTCTCCCCCTGTACAGCACTAAAAAATTAGATACATCGTAGAGAGACAAGGTGGGTGAGATAATATCTTTGATTGGAGGTAAAAGCTATTTCCTCACCTGTCTTGTCTCCCTAATATCCAGGAACCAACACGGCTACAACACTGCATATGTACATAATGTGAGTTATTCTGCCTTCTTCTGAGCATCAAGTACTGGCAGAGGTCAAATACCTGACTTGACAGATCAATAGTCTCATACAGCAGAAAAGTGCTACAATATTCCTGAGAGAAAGGGATGCAGAATAGAAAAACCCCTAGATCTCAAGCTGAACTGAAGCTAAGCTTATTTTTCAGTTTGAAAAGGTTTAGACAAGTTTCCTCAGCTCTCATTTACCTTCACACACAACTGATTTCTGACCATTCCTGAAATTCATCTACAAAGTCTCAGCTCCTGTCTTTAAATCCCATGAGTCCTATGGCAGGCTGAGAGAACATACTGGTAGAACAGCTGATCAAAGCAAGAAGAGACCCCAAGTGTGTTACACCACTTGAAACAGCTCACTATGATATCAACAAAGGGAGAGTGGGTCCCTGCTGAATATTGAAAAGCTAAGTTCAGGGCCAGGAAAAGGGAGATGAGGGGTCAGTGGCAGGTCATGAAGAAACTGGGGAACCATGGGAATGGAAGAATTGAGTCAGGGAAGAGAGAAGGAAGGATGTGCATGGGTTGGAGGATCAGGAGAGAAGGATATCCACTTCTTTAGGTGCATGGGGGTGAGGGGTGGAAGAGGGGAAAGAGAAAAAGAAGAAACCTCTGATGATTCAGTTAGTGTTAGAAACTTCAGCCAAGTGTCTAGACTTTTCAGGGTTTATCCTAAATGTACCTGTGGTGACGACGCAGGAAAGGAAACAGAACACCAGGTCTGTGGTAGCCGAAAAAGCCTCTCTCAGCTTCAAAAGCCTCCAGCCAAAAGCCTCCCCGGAAAAAACCTTTCCTGGGGTTTTTATTATATTACTTGCTTTGTTTACAACACTTCTCATTGGTACAAATCTTGCGCATGAAGAAGACATGCAGTAGTCAATTACATAAGATAAGAAACCCATCTCTTGAGCGCGTGAACACTAGCTGCAAGGGTGATGTCAGGTTGCCAATAAGTTTTCCAAACATAGGCGCTAGAACAAGGTCACTCCTGCCTCGTTGCCAAGGGAACAGTTTGCCGTTCTTCAAGGCTTGTGATTAGGGAGCAACACATTCCTACATGTACCTCCAAATATTTGGACGTTGACATATCACTAATATCCTCAGAACACCAGAGACACTGTACACGTTCCCCAAGTCTCATTTCACAGCATGCGTGTGTATGTGCACATCTCCAAAGAGACTTTTCCGAGTACATACACTTTGCCAATTTTTGCTCATCACCTCATATTCAGAAGGCTATTATTTCCCCTGTGGTTTTAATTGCACCCAGTATTCTTACCACTTCCTGTCCTAAAGTGTTGTGTAGCATTCCTGTGAACTGTTAAACAGCTTCCATCCTTCATCCCAAAGGTAGCTGCATTCAGCACAGCGCCCACCCCAGGGTTAAGCACAGTTCAGGCTTCAAAAGCCAGTTGCATAAAAGCCAGAACCCCACTGCAAATATTTTATGGCCACGTAGTATTTCCATGGACTACAAATCAATGTAAAAGATGTTTTCCTTTCTTCAGGAGGCCTCATATAGGCTGTGTTTAAAAAATATGCATTCCCTCTTCTAAATATAAATCAGTAGGGTTTTTTTTTTCCTTCCAAAAGATTAACTAGTCTCAGTATTTAGGGAACTAATTCTGGAATACTTGTAAACGTGCCAGTGTTCTCTTCCAGTTTAAATATAATTTAATGGAAAGTCTTTCCTGGGCATAATTTCCATATACAGTGCAATAAATTGGACATCATAATATTAAATTTCATGGAAAACCGGAGAAAGAATAAGTATGGATCTGTCAGGGACAAACCTTTTGTACTTGTCAGGAAGAAAAGGAAGGTGGAAGCAGCAACAGAGAAAACAAAACAGGACCATGGAACAGTCATGAAAACGAACATGTAGGACCAAATGCAGAGAGAACGTGAGTTACATGTTGGGAAGTCGGTGAGAGTCAAAGTCTAAAACGGGATGACTTACATGCCGAAGGGGCTGAAAGCAGGTATACGTTACAGAAGCGGAGACTCTGGTCCAATTCTGATCTCAGCTCCTCCTCCTTTAATCTCCATTTACACCTCCGTGAGATCAGAATCAGACCTCTAGATTCAACTCTGAATTGGACCCACAGTCTCTCACTTTAAAAGGTTTGTTTTGGTTTCTTTGCGGGCAAAGCTGTCCTGGTCTGAGATAAATCACTTTCCTCTGGTGCAGATATAAGCCCCTGTCCACAGACCCTACCTCCCTAACCTGGCTATCTTTTACACTCCTGGCCCTGTTTCGCTTCTCCCTGTTTCACCAGTGAAACTGTAACCGTAGCCATTGGTATCAGTGGATATTGACCCCTGTTGTGGGACAGGAGTGTAACGACGACTTCACAATTCCGCAGACACCGAATTTACTGCTCAGTTCACCCCCTGCTGCAAAACTGTGCTCCAGATTCTCAGCGTTCTTTTTAAGATTGTATTTGTAGCTCTTGTGCAGAGATAATCACGACCAGAATGAAACAATAGCTCGAAAAGGTTGGAACTGTCCCATTCATCTCAATCAGAGCCCTGTAGATTCTGCACCTGTAGAATTTGGCATCTTTCCCCCAAGGTAGTTATTATTTAACAATTAGATTGCAGTAGTGCCTAACGGCTTCAACCAGGTTGGGCTTCATTGTGTTAGGTGCTGTGCAAATCATATAGTCAAAGACAGTCCTGCCCCACAGAGCTTACAGACTAAAAGATGCCAGGAATTTAGTATTTTCACCACATCATTTGCCATTTTGTTGAACCAGGTGCCTAACATCTTGTTTTCTGCCTGCCTTTAGTTGCCTTTTGCGCTCCAGTGATCTTGTGCAATAGCTCAATTTACCACACACAAAAATAAATAAATAAAAATCCACTATTAAGATTCAATCTTTCCCATTTAATTCAAATACATCTGTGCCAATTTTCAAGCAACTGTCAGAAACCTCGTATGGTTTCAGCGGTTCTTTTGCATTCCATGTCCCGTATTTATTGCAGATTTCACACTGAGATTCTTTATCTTCAATGGCAGCATTCAGGCCTGGCCAGAATAGAACATCTCAGGCTCTGTTCTTTGTGTAAGAACGTCTCCCTATCCAGATTAACACCATGGATTATGAGTATTATTTCAGACCTCATGCTGTGCGGTATTATGACAACACCCTTTGTAAAGAATCCCACGCAGCAATTTCATTTGCATAGTCCCAGAAAGTTTTTAGGCTTGGAATTTTCCTGGTTTTTGTTTTGTTGTTTTTCCTCCTGATAATCATTCATCTAAAATTACTTTCTCGAGGCGTTGGATCATTTTGCATTTCCTAGTGTTGTTTAAAAATGCAGTACTTGAGTCAAATGTACTTCAAACACTTCTTCCTACAGCTCCTTGCTTTTGCTAGTTACAGGGTCTCTTGAGAGCAAGCCTGCTATAAGCAGCTCCTTATCAGGCCAGTATTTAACACTAACAGTACTTTTGCAATGTTATGATTATTTCCCAAAGTCTAAGCCGTGCTCTGCACAGAGATTTCTGTAACATGGCCTCCCCTGGTTCATGGACGATTTTCTCCTCAGCTGATTTCTGCCTATAAACGTTAACGAAACTTCACAGCCAAATACAAGTGCCAGAATCCTTTTCAACCTCAGCATAGCTCTGTTAGGTTTTCGCCACTGCTTTGAAACTGGATGAAACTGACAGAAGGAAAGCCCCCATGTCATGTGAGCTTGCAATGACTGAGATCTTAGAATCTTTGTAAGTATTAAAACATTTCAGTAATGGTGTGGCTGTAACACCTTTTTCATAATTCCCTTTCTCTTGCCTATCACATCTCAGTGCTGTCTTGTATTGTTCCCCAGCAGAATTCTCAGCAGAGTAGTTAAGTGACAATTTAAAGATGAATTTGTTGTTAACGTGTCTGTGACTCTCTGCAAAGGCCTCCCTTTGGTGTTTTACCATTTGTATAATTGCCATCACTCTTCTAATGTTCAGTCAAACTCCTCTATCACCCAGCATATATCCAACACGACTATTTATTCAGCAAATTCTCCTCTTTCCCAGGCTTCAGATTGTTACACAGGTCTCCCCGTTGTGGTGTTGGTCACTTTTGCCCCAAATTAGCAGATCATCAACAACAATTTCTGCCCAAACCAGATAGTTGCTTTGGTACGCCGAAGGTGCTGAGGTAACCCTCAAAGGAAGTCCCTTAAAACTGTATCCTCAAAAAGGGAGCAGAAAGTGAAGAGTTTTCAACTTTCTCTATTGAGTGGGACTTCTTGCACTTTAAATTCCAGACACGAACTGCTCAGTTGTTCTCATGGTGTGGTGCCCTCAATGGCTTTTTTCAAATATTTTGGATCTACAATCCTTAATTTCCTTGGTTTTATTACGTGATCAATTAAGTTGATGTCTGAATTTGCTCAATAATATCTATTTTTACTATCCAGTCAATTCCAGCGTTTACTTAAATTTCTCTGGTTTAATGGAATTTATAAAGTGCTTATATTTTTGGTTACAAGTGCTAATTAATCCTTATAACACCCCTGCAACAGTAGATTCTGCAGGGGTGAATTGAGGATCAGGGAGGTTACGCGATTTGCCCCAGGTTAGATGTCACCTTTGATACAGCCTGTGTCAACTGCAAACCTTGCCTCCCACTCCCATGATCTAACCACTAAATTTTCATTCTGTCAGTTAGTGGCAGAGGTGGAAATAGAAACCAGAAATAAGGCTGCCAATACGTTATCAGGCCACAAGCCTTCCAGTCCAGCAACATCCTACCCACTCATTCAAACAGGCCTACCAAAGAAACTCCTGCCTTAACAGGGACAGCCTTCACTAGTGATGAAGGGTATTAGCAAGCACAGCTCATTACAATAAAATCATTTTCCAAGCAACTGATTTAAGAACTTCCAAGTCTAAGTCAGGCTAATGGGTGACATTTCTCCCTTCAGTCAAAAACCTGGCTTAGCAATGGCATTTGCCTCACATTTAATTCCATCCCCCCAGTAATTAGTTTCCTAATCAGTTAATTAATATGCAGAATCTTTTTTTTGTCCATCAGTCATTGGGCCAAATTCAGAGTTGCTGTAACTTCCACCGTCTTCAGGCCCCTCAGCACCTAAATTATACAATTTAGAAACCCATTACTGAGAAGTTACTCCCCAGCTCCAACACATCACCTCTGAATATGGTCAACGGAGTAAAAATATTAAACCACACTGCAGAAAGCAGCAAAATAGTTAACTCAATAGACGCCACTCTGGATGGCCCTTTGGCTAGGTGAACAAGCAGCTTTAGCAGCCGGTGGATGTTAGCAGCTTAAAAGTAGTGTGTGTGTGGGGGGGGTCGTCCCTTAGTACTGCCTAACACAAAATCCAAATGGCGCAAACCAATCACAGAAGAAAGATGAGCAGCAAAGTAACAGCCTCCCCCAGTGGTTATGCCAAAGAGTGAAGTGTGAATATTATTTCCACTTTGCTGCATAAATGACTCCCACACCAGCCTGGTGGAGATATTATTTAATGTTTTACGATAAATAGCTGCTGGAGTAGTCTACTCAGGAACTTGTTTTCTCTGGCATCTGCTGCACCAGGGCTTTAAACAAGCGATCAAGGGCATTGTAATCTTATTGCCTGAAAACAAATAGGAACCACATGACTGGAAACGACACATTTATTTTAAAAGGATTCCATCAGCTTAGTAAATCCAAAATTTACCTTTTGGGAGTGGGTGGAAGCAATGTTCACAAAACAAAGGAATTTTTCCCCCTCAATTTCAGTGTCTCTTTTTTAAATCTGTTAGCAGTATAGTGCTTATGACACATACAGTAGTTCTGACACCATCCAGTAGAGGGAAGCAGTGTGTATATCTGCATGCACAGGTGTGCGCATACATATATATCTAGTTCATTTGAGTATCATGACATCTTATGAAACTACCACTAGTTCTCTGAATTGCATAAGAAAAATACAACTAAAACCATGAGAACTGGCAATTCTCTCACTGACTACCTCACACAGGACACCAGTCAATCATAAATAAATTTGCTACTATAGGTCATGAAAAAGTAAACCTGTTTCTTAAGCCCGATGACAGAGAACAAAATGGCACCAAAACATTCTCATTCTGGAGGCGGCTACCCCCCAAACAAACTGTTTTCTGGAGGGATATCTAGATAGAAAACTATTAGTTTTAGTCATCATCCACTCACTAAGTTCCACCACCTGTAGACGGATACTTCTATTAATGTCATTGTGAATTGCCCAGGTGTATTTATCGGAGAATGGATCCTAATGCTTCCATGCTTCGTGACCAATGCTTTATTCATCTCATAGCCAAAATCTGATTCTGCCAAACCCGTACCCGCAAGAGGAGTGTTCCATACACATATGAGCAGTACCATTCACGTCAATTGGCTTACTCGCAGAGAAGATGAGTTATGAACAAAAAGCACAAAGAGAAGAGAAAGATGGGATTTCTAATTCGCTGGACTAGCAGGGACACACTGAAGGAATAGGTACCCTGACTGTTAGACATACCCAGGAATAGGAACAAAAACAGCTAGTTAAGCTCATGCAAAAGAGCCTATTTAACATACTGGGGGCATGGTGGGCGGGGGAAGAGGAAGAAATGAAAAGTGTCATAAGGTTCAGAGCTCTGCCATAAATGCAGCTATGTATGGAGCAGAAGCGCGTGGAAAGAAGCATGACTTAAATCGCCGGGTTGAGTAGGTGGCGAGTGGGGGAGGAGGAGGCTTGATTTTTTATTTTTTGCCCGATCGGAGGCGATGATCTTACAGCACTGCAGGATTGTGGGGAGCTGCTGAATTGGGATGTCAGCCATTAGGAAATTTCCCTTCTCTTTGTAACGTTACAAACTGGAAAATCCTGCAATCCTTATTCAGGCAAAATCACATGGTAGTCAAGGGAAGTGCTGTCTGACAACAAACAGAAGAATGACTCCAGGATTTGGTGTCATGCGCTTGTTTTTATAACCCCAGGCCTACATTGGGATCCACTGGTATGGAGCACTGCACCCATGTGGTGGTATCCCTTATACACCAAATTTTTACTGCACCCACCATTACACGTTGTAGCACAGCTGCTGAATCAGGATCTGCTGACATGAACCCTCATGCCCATGTAGCATTTCACTGCTTAGACCCCTGTGTTCATCAGCAGATCTCAATGCAGGATGCAAGCCATGAGCTGTGGGTGCAGTTGTAAGGGGACTGTTGCCCCCTTACTAACATTCAGTGGGGGGGGGTTGGGTTGGCTAGCTCCCAGCACTAAAAGGGGAAGGGTCGGTGGCAAATCAGGAGCCTGAGACTGACAGTCCCCAGGAACAATGGGGAGAGGCCAACGCTCCAGGTCAGCCTGATTGACAGGGCGGGCAGGCTAATCAAGGAGTCAGGAGGGCAGGGGGGGTCCCGTCCTCCATGTGAACTGGAATTGCCTGGGTCAGACAGAGTGGGGCCGAGCTAAGGAGAGAGCAGGGGCCTGCGCTGAGCTGCTGGGAGCAGAGCTGCAGCCCCAAAGCCAGAGCACAGCCCAGAGAGAGCAGAGCTGCTCTGGGAGGGGAGCTGCAGCAACCAGAGCCAGACGGGCCAGAGAAACAGCCCAGAGAGAGCAGACCTGCCCTGGGAGCAGAGCTGTAGCAACCAGAGCCAGGGAGGCCAGAGAAGCAGCCCAGGGAGCTGAAGGCAGAGCAGCAGCAGCCGTGCTGAGGCAGTGTGGAGCTGGAGCTGGAGCTGGAGCAGTCCGGAGCCGGGTGCGGTGAGCAGCCGGGGAGAGCGAGGGGGACCCTGGGCAGTGGGCCCAGCACAGGGAGACGCCTCAGCCAAGAGGCTCTACAGGCCAGACTCGGAGGGGATCGTAACCCTGACAGGACGGGGGCGACGCTGGGAAGAAGGGTCCTGCCACCTAGAGCCTGAGAGCGTGTGGCCACCGCCCGAGCAAGTGTCCGACCCGCAGCGTCTCTGCAGCACAGCCAGGGCCTGAGAAGGAGCCTGGGACCTACAAGGATCAGACTGTGACCTGCCCTGACGTTCCAGAGACACTGTTTGTGATGTTCCCGACCACAGAGCGGGGTGACGTGTTTCCTTTAACCTTTCCCATTTTTCTTCATTCTTTTTTTAAATTAATTGTTAATTAAACAACTTGTACTTGATTTAAATTGTATGAAATGATCAGTGGGTCAGGGAGGTGCCCAGTGCGGAGAGAGTACCCTGGAGTGAGGACACCCTAGCCCCTGTCCTAGGTGACCACAGCAGGGTTGGGGGTCGAGCCCCCCAGGAATCCTGGGCCCAGCCTTGTCGGGGTTTACGAGGACTCTGCCAGACAGGAGAGTGGAAGGGGAGTCCTCGAGGGCAGGGAGGCCTCTGGGTAAAGGAAGTGGGAGCAAGGACTCAGATCCTTTCGCTAGCCCACTTCACCGGGGTAGTGCAGAAGCCAGGAAAGTTCCCCACAATAGCGGGACCATTCTCCCGCTTACACAGTAAAAAACCGGGCACGTTTGACACCAAATAAATTGTATGAATGCAAAATTATTCTGCATCTCTATTTTTCCACACTATGAACCAAATTCTCATCTCAGCTGTACTGTGCAACGCCCAGTGAAGTCAGCTAGGTTGCTCGGGCATAACTTAGAGCAGAACTCAGTCCTATACAGGGCTTCATCAAGGCGTCCTCGGATTTTAAAGGCCTTCCTTGTGTTTAACATTTTGTCCATAAAAAGGTAAGACAAAATCTTGAATGTTGTCAATTAATTTCTGCTGTTCGGGTTGGCATCCCAGAAAATCAAGATTATTCTCAATGGGTTCCCAGTTGGTGACATATCCCAGGCAATTTCACAGCAATATGATGCAATATTTCAATAAAGTTTTAATAATGTGGGTTTCTCTACTTCAGTTAAATGGAAAACAGACTAGGTTGCTAATTCAACACAGGGTTTCCTTTCCTTGTTGCCAGGTTCAATATGGTACACTAACAAGCTGAGTCAACATCATGAAGGGAAAATAAAAACAGCACTGACTACATGCTTGTAATGTTCCCCTCCAGAGTTGTGAAATCAAAAACAGCAGCTCTGAGCTAGTTTAGGGTAACTAGAAAATGAAAGTGCTCCAATTAGTTTCCCTTTCCATGCTGAATGACATACACGGGAACAATATCAATGGTGGATTTGCAAGTAGAATTAGATTTTAAAATTTTGTCACATTTCAATACTGTGAAGTCTTGTCAGTAACAGAGGTAGGGCGTTTTTACTAAATGTAAAGGGTCCAAAGTCCACTCTCAGATGAGTAGCTTCCATGGAGTTTAGTGGCAGTTGCATGCATGTACCTGATAGGGATGTAAATACCATTTTAAAAGTTAACCATTTAAATGATTTAAAATATTTAGTTTACATGTTTAACCGAGGAAGTGGCTGGGGCTGATCCCACCCACCGGTGCAGCTGGGGATGGGGCCGCTCCAGCCAGCCTGAGCCGCTGGGATTGGCCGGCCGGCTGGTGCGGGCCTGCTGGGGCCTGCTGGCCATTTTACATCCCTAGTACCTGAAGGAAGAATTTGGCTCATGATTTATGTCTTTTATTTCCCTTTAAAAAGTTAAGTTTCATAAGATTGGACACTGTGCATGGTGGACTGGACTCTTTCATTCTTGTTCATTTCCTTCCAAATTAAAAACTTTACATTCACCAAAAGACTCGCTGAAGGTTACACATTATAGTCAAAAATCTGCAAGCCTCCTAACTTAAAGACAGGCATCTACATACATAGTTAGGCAGCTAAACAAAAAAGGCCTGATCTTCAGAGATGCTGAGCACCTACAGCTTCCACTGGGGTTTGTGTGCAGAGACAGAAGCCATTTTGTTCTCAGTTGCTACAGGATGTTACTGAGGGGAAACACTGGGCTCTCTTTGATGGAGACTAATTTTGTTTCTTCTTGTGACTTTTCCAAATCTAATTCATTTTGTAAGAAGCCTTTGAAAATACCAGTTGTAAACAATCTTTGAGTTTGATCATCAATCTGTGTGACTTCAGATAGAAAGTAGTAGAGAAGAGTAAGGTATTATTTGTTATTCTTATCATTGTATTCACTTCCTACTGAAGATGGGTAGCTCATAGAAGAAGTTTGGGGTTTCAAAAAAAAAAAACCAAAACTCTAAGTTGTCTTCTTCCTCATGCACATTTTATTGAAAGTTTTGTTATGGTCAACAAGAATTGCCGTACAGTGTTTATTTCACTCCACAGGCTGCATCACTGACGCCTGTGCAGCAAAGCCAACATTTGGACACGTTACTAAGGAAAAACGCAAAAACCCTAGAAAAGTTGCCGTTGAGCAAAAGAGCTTTGCAATCAGTCTGTCTTGTTAATTTTTTCAGAACTTTCATCAAGCCACAGGACACTATGCATTTACTCCAGGGTCATGTCTAAAGTCTGGTGAGCCACAGTATATTAACTGCTTGCATTTTAAAGGGATACTGTCAAGTACTTTAAATAGTTTGGGGGGGAAGGAGGGGGTTCTGCTCCTAGAAAGGTATGGCATTTTTACATTTAGTAAAAGAGCTTTGTTAGTTTGCTGCTTGAGGAGCAGTCCAAGAGCAATCAAGCCGAAACAGGAGCTGTTGTATATTTTATATTTCTTAATGGGGCACAAGATCTTTTTTAATACAATAAAGGTATATTCAGAATATGGAAAATGTTCCCTATAAAATTAAGTAGACTAAGGCTGAACAATACAAAAAATCCTGACATCTAAACAAACAATTTACTCCTACTTATGAGGGAGAGAGATGTTAACAACTTGTAAGGCACTCAGATTAGATGGAGAAGGAAAACACTTCCATAGACAAGTGTCTGGAAAAGCTCGAGGGTCAGATATATCCCTGATATAATTCCACAGAAGTCAGGGAAATTACACCTGGGAAAAAATGTCCTTCTAGATTCTGGGAACGTCATGGAACATTTCAGAGCTTCATCTCTTAAAGCAAGCTCACTCTGCCACCCAACCCCCTTCCTCCATATCTCTTCCCTACTCTATGCTTCTCTCACATTCAGTTCTTCCAGATGTGACAAAACCTTAAAACAATCCATAAATGCCAGCATACTAAAACTCATGACAACCTGAGCATGCGTACTAGTACCATGGGTCTAATATCTAGTGATGGGTTCAGCCCTCACTGACCACAGTACTAAATGGGAATACTTTTCACCTATATGGTGCCTCTCATCTGAAATGTGAAGGTGCTTTACAAAAGAGAGTAAGCATCATTATCCCCATTTTTGACATGGGGAACCCAAGGCACAGAGAAGTTAAGCAATTTGCCCATGATCACGCGAGTGAATGCCAGGTCGCCTGACTCCCAGGGCAGCACCTAGTCTGCAGACCGTGCTGCTTCTGATGAGTTTTGAAGAGCTAACGACGAACGGAAAGGAAAGGAATGACATCCTCGATCATTTCCCCGAGAGTGCAGACTAGCACCAAATAATCCAAAACCAATTTATGTTACCAAAACGAATGCCAAGAAGCATCTATTCTGAATGGATTCTTGAGCATGGTCAGCAGTTGTGGCAGACAGACCAAGGACATCATCCACAGTGAAACAAGGAGCAGCATTTTTAGGAACTATCTTTGCAGATGTGCTTATGCTGCTCCTGCACTGTTGGCTCTGCTGGGTCAATACCTCTGGTGAGGGTTCTGTACCCTTTGAGTCACAATAATATCAGGCTGAAGTGTTGCAGAAGGGCAGATATTCCACTCCCTACGGTGCCCCTTCAGAAACAGGTAGCTACACATCAGTCCATCCACCGATTCATCTGAACAGCACTCATCACTCTGGTATTGGAGTGTCCCAGAGCACAGCCATGATAGAAGCACAAAATCACTGGATCCACAGGCTGTGGACCTGTTCACAATAAACGCCGCCCACCCCTCCAGCCCATACCCCACCAGACCTACCCAGAGCAAATTCTTGGGCACTGGTGGGGCTGATCAGCAAGTTCAGAAAAGGGACATCCCGCCAAAGCACAAGCAAGTGATAGCCCTTAGCAGAGTGCCCTACAGAATAGAATTTCCAGGCTTGGATCACATCCCATCTCCCGAAACTCAGCCTCCACGCTCCACCGATCCTCATGTAACAACAATATGTTAATACCAAGAACATCTTGTGTAAAATGGGCCGTAGTTACACCGGTGTAACTAGGCCTAAAAATGTTTTCCAAATCCCCTCGGTGTCCATTTCCCCCCACTGGTGGAAGGGTGGGGGAAATGGTGTGCCCTGCACCCTAGAAAGGACTTGGCTTCAGTAGAGGGAGGACTGTGTTTGCCGTGCCCTGCCCTGGAGCTTCCGCCTGGAGACGCAGTTTTAACTTGTGGCCAGAGCGCCATAAGAGCCCTGCTGGCCCAGCCTGTCAGGACAACCCCTGTTCTTGGATGATGAGAAAAGGCAGATAAGAGCACCTGATTTACTTCCTCTATGCCAGTCATTATTTTCTATCCTTCTCTCACATTTCCTCTCTTGTTTAGACATTCCCAGTCCTTGGGGGAAGTTTTCTGTGCCTCTCCTCAATTTTCGGTGCTTCTCTCTGACCCTGTCCATTTCATTGGGCTGCCAAATGCACAAGGTAAACTAACAAATATAAATAGAGAATTCCTGCTCCTCGACCTCTAAGATTCCTAGAATTGACTGAGGATAGCATCCCTTTAAGAGGCACAGGGTCAAGGGAGGAAGAGTCAGTGAGGCAGAAACACGGAGTAAGCCTGCCCAAGACAGGAAGAGCTGCGGAGGAGAAGGCTCTAGCACCGGAAGGCTCTGGCTCGTCCTAGGTCAGCTTCATGCAGATGAATGTGCTTTAAAAAGGAAACCGATGTTGATTGGAGGAGGATAGGAGATGAATGACAAATAGACAACAGCACTAAAGCCGATCAGCCTTACCATGAAGCACGTTCACACAGGATTCTAGCCTCTGCTGGCATCTGCTTTGATCACAGGCATTTGGATAATGAGACTTGTGTCCGGCAGGCACCCTGTGCACTTACACTACATAGGAGAGGAATGCTCTAAGAGACAAAAGGTCTTTCTCTGTGGCGCTACATGCTGCTGTGCAACCAATAATCTAATATGGTTCTCTGGGCCAGCAAGCTGAGGTCAATTCTCTACTTTGCCTTCACCTTTCAGGAATCACACCTTTCCTTTTTGCCTAATCTACTTAATTATCTATTTTTAGATTTCTCCCAATTCCACCTCTCAGCATATCTGGACACCCTGTAACAACACACAATTAAAAGGAAACCAGACACTCTAAATTAGGCAGCACACCAGCAGAGATCTTTTCCCCTCAGTTCCTGCCAGAGATTAGCACTGCAAATAAAATTTGTTTAGTAAATTTGACTTTGTGCAACACATTCTCAACAAGAAGAACGGGAGTACTTGTGGCACCTTAGAGACTAACAAATTTATTTGAGCATAAGCTTTCGTGGGCTACAGCCCACTTCTTCGGATGCATCGAATGGAACATATATTGAGGAGATATATATACACATACAGAGAGCATGAAAAGGTGGGAGTTGTCTTACCAACTCTGAGAGGCCAATTAAGTAAGAGGAAAAAAAACTTTCTCAACAAGGTGATTCGTTTGTCTCAGGGAGAACTATGCTGTGATTAAGAATGTGGATGACTGCCTAGAATGTCTTAGAGAATCTAGAAGCTCTCCTGACAGTGCACAAACAGTTTTAATCATTAAATGAATGATGGTTAAATATATCATCTGTCATTCTGAACTCCTTGTATGTTAAGCGACAGGTGCGAAATGTTAGCGGTATGAAAAGACTTCCATCTCTCCTCCGTATGGAGAAGGATAGGACTACTTAAAGAGAACATGTGATAGGTATATAAAATAACGAATGGTCTAGAGAATGTACCATTCACTATTTTATATGTCTAGACCATTCGTTATTTTATATACTTATATCACATCCTCTCATTTGTCTCTACGTCAAGAGTGCTATCCTCTTCAATGTCTCTGCCATATGGTAGCCTTTCCATGCCTCTAAACATCAGGTTACTGCATACAGTATTCAGAGGAGAGACTTGGTCACTTGAGATGCTAGCTATGCCCCAAAGAAGTACTACAGTTACCACTTAACAGTATTATGTGAGGACAGTAAGAGAGAAAATAATGAAGGAGAAAGATTCTATTATCAGAGGCAGTACCACTAATCTCCAACCACATATAGAGGATGCTAGCAACAAAACTGCTATGAGAGTATAGGCTGGACAACCCTGGAGGAAGGGCCTGTAGGTTTCACCACAAGAGGAACTCTTCAGATACCTTGTAGGCTGATGATAATCAGGTGGGCACAGAAAACCTCAAGAAGAAGAAGAATGCCCATCGGAAAGTAAAGAACAGAACTGGAATATGGCACATTCTTCTCTTTCCATTTCCATCTCCATGAAGAGACTTCCTCTATAGTGCCTAGCAATGTTATAGAAATAACTTGCTCCCCAAAATGGATGTAATTTTCAAAAGTAAATTTGAATGTCCATGAAACCCCTATAGCTAGAGGCACTGAGCACTTTATGCCATGGGATTTCCCAGCCGTCACTGGAATTCTACCACCACCACCCCGGGACACCTGAATGTGACAAGTCAAAGGTTTCTGGCATGAACTGAAGTAATCTCTGGTAGCTCCATTTTTAGTAAATGTTAACATGGCATTGGCACTCTGCCCAGGGTCTTCTGCACCAGTTAGTCCAGCCCTGATCTGGATTAAATTTTTTAAAAAAGATACAACTTTTAGACCTATGCAAGGGTCTTACTGAATGCAGGGAGAGTTTGGCAACAGCCTCCCCTTGCATTGTTTCTCAGTGAGCAAGGCCTATAGAACATGGAAAATAAACTAGCCACCTTAGCAAGGCTGATCTTGCTGTCAATCACTCCAAGTCTGGAAGCCAGATCAGTTGTCCCATAAGCTTGGTGAGGATTTAGAGTCCATAAAAAAAATTAACTAACATAACTTTTATCTGCAGAGAGACCTTGCTGACAGGCTCCAGTGTTGTCAAGGCTTCATGCTTCATTCTAATGAGACAGCATTTTACACTGCGGTTGTTCTCTTTTTCTTTGAGTGTGTTTGCAAGTTAAATTAGTTATAAGTAGTAGGAAAGCATTATACCTGAAGGTGGATACACTGTGTCTGATCAACTGTGGACTTGGGATAAACAGCTGATAATAATTACCAGGGTGGAATTCAGTCAACCAGTGTTAGAAAAGGTTATCAAGCTTTCGTGTTAGATACAGTCAGTATACAATATGGGGAAACAAAGCTGATGGGCCTGATTTCTGCTCTCACGCTCATGTAACCCCATTGACCTCCCTGGAGTTAATCCTAATTCACACCAGTGTGAGAGCAGAATTAGTTACTACGTATAGATACAACATCTACTATGTGATCAGTAGTTGTGACAGTGCTAAAAGTAAAGGCCATTCTGCAAAGCTAGAGTAAGTAAGGTTGCATAGGGGAGCCATTTTAAAGTTAGGGAAATAGCACCCGTCCCCTCCTTAGTTGCTGAAAGACACAACATCAACACAGCTGCTTTAGCAGTGGCTGTTGTCCCATCCCCTACATGGAACAGCCGAGTATCCACTGCCTTGCTTCTTGCACAGCCATTTACACTTGTTTTAAGTGGATATGAAATGCGACCACATCAGAATGCCCGTGTTTTGCACCCATTTTGCACAGGTATAAATGATCACACAAAGGAGCCGGGCAGAAGAGACACGATAAAATCAATCCCCGATCGCTCTGCCGTCGACTCCGGAACTCCACCGCGGCGAGAGGCGGAAGCGGAGTCAACGGGGGCGCGGCAGCGGTCGACTCGCCGCCGTCCTCACGGCCAGGTAAATCGACCTAAGATACGCCGACTTCAGCTTTGCTATTCGCGTAGTTGAAGTTGCGTATCTTAGGTCGATCCCCCCCCAGTGTAGACCTAGCCCCAGAGGCTTTGCTAAGCAGGTCCACTTTGCCAGGTATCCATTCACTACGCTGCAAAGACCTCTCCACATTGACGTGTAGTCACCATGGAACACTGGTGCAGAGGGTGTCCCTATGCAACCTCTGGGACCTTCCTCCCACTATGGTTCCACTGCACTTGGGGCCTTACCACGTCCATGGGAGAGAAAAATTTGGGACATGCACACCCACATCCACACAAATAGACACTATTTACATTGGGGAGGTACACAGCACTTTCTCCTGAAAGGAATTTACAATCTAAACAATACTCACCAATATCTCTTTTGAACTTTGCTGCTTTCCAAGCCAACAATCAAATCGTGTGGCTCTCTGTTCTCAGTAGCCATTTCCCACCACCATCACCACCCCAATTACAATGATGCTGATTACATCTTGGGGCTTGTCTATGCTGGCACTTTACAGCGCTGCAACTTACTCGCTCATTCATGGGTGTGAAACAACACCCACCTGAGCGCTGCAAGTTTCTGCGCTGTAAAGTGCCAGTGTAGACAATGCACCAGCGCTAGGAGCTACTCCTCTCGTGGAGGTGGGTTTTTTATAGCGCCGGCTGGTGCCGCGACTACATAGCCACGTTAGTTGCTAGTGAAGACATGCCCTTGGGAAATGGCACACTTTATACTTTTTTTCTTTGCTGCCGGTAAGAATTATTCCGTAACACGATTATGTGAAATGCTGGTGACACATGGGTAATTACAAATAAAATTAAACCCCTGAAATGAGAGCATTATTGGTGATCATCATTTATATTGGGTGAGGTTAGCTAAGCAAAACGTGTGTACACACATACACACAACCCCATGCATCAGAATTAATCCACGGTGTATATCCTGGGTAGCAGAAAGCCCCCTGAAGAGATCTGTACATGTCAGTCTGAAATCTCTACATGTATACAAAAAATGACTGTCTCTCTCAGCACAGCAGCTTCCCTTGCAAAAGCCTTTTTAGTTATCTTTATACTGAGAAAGAAAAGCAGAGCAAAATCAAAACTAATGGGCCCCAATCCTGCAGTCTCAGGTAAAACCCCAGGGATTTGGCCCTACTGAATTAGGTCTTCAGCAAACGAGCTACAGTAGCGTCCTGAATGATCAATAATATGAAACAACCATTTTTACTTCTTTCCAGAGAAGAGCATTACAAAGGAATACAGCAGGCAATAGAGAGTCCAACCCCCAACGTATTGCAGGGATACGCTTAATACTATATATGTAGATATTGTAGCTATGTTTCATTTAGGATTAAATGGCAAGTACTGTTTGATATAAATATTTAGTGCAATTTTGTATGTATATATTTTATGCACACAAATGCTCACTTCGTCAAAATAGGGACATTGCGGTCTCCGATAAACAAGGCAAATCTCCGTGGGGGCTAACATTTTCTTTTTAAAAGGACCCTTTAAACAAAAACATTTATGGATATCGTCTTTTTCAAAAGTTTATGGCCCCAGCTATGCTCCCCTTGAACTTACTGTTTGTAACTTTTACTCTCTTTGGATTATATATATAGGATCCAAAATTACACTAAGTATTGATATGGGTTTGGGGGAGGGAGAGAGAAACAGAATAGGATAAATTATAATACATATAATGCACAGTGGCACATGGACAGAGACTACATAATGATGCCCGGACACTGCATGACATTTATCTACATGGGGCAAGACAGTGATGAACCTTGCCTTTGGTGTACACACACAGTTACTAGACATTTTCTTTTAAAAATCAAGGGGTTCGTCATTCATGCAATAAATTCGTTACATTATTTGCATGTTGGGAAGGTTTTCATTCCGGGATCTGTTACAGGAAGCTCAACCCAATTCAACTCCATCCTCTCGTGTTTAAAGCTCCTTACCTCTAAGCCCCTGTGGTGGGACCGGACTCCACTGAGAGATGACACAGGACTCCACTGAGAACCCATCAACCCCACTACTAGGACAATCTGCAAGCACGGCTGTCCTTCCACACTCTCGCTGAAGTCAGTGGAAACAGGAGTGCACTAGAACTGCATACAATGGTCATTTCAAATAAAATCACCACTCCCCCCACCACAAAGGACTCCAAACATAAGCTTACCTATAGCTTTTAGAATAATTTAAGCAGACATAATATTTACAGATAATATTAACAGGGAGGAGAGGTGGTCTTGTGATTGCAGTACAGAGCTGGGAGGCAAGGCTGCTGGGTTCTACTCCTAGCTCTGACACAAACTGACTGCCCTTGGGCAAGTCACTTTACCTCTCCATTCCTCAGTGTCTGTCTGCAGAATGGGATAATGACAATATTCATCCACTCAGGGATATGATGAGGCTTAATTCATTGTTTGTAAAGGGACTTGAGATTATTGAATGGAGGATGCTATGCTAGTTACAGTGACAGAGTGTATATAGGTTTTCCTGTCCATTGTAAGCCCCCCCCCCATACAGCATTAGTGCAGCCAAAACCTTCCATAGCAAATGACCCACCATCATCCTGTTTTTACCACTTAACAGGCTACCTAAATCATAGATGATATAAAAAGACTTTCCTCTCTAAGTCACTCATTCAAATCCAGCCAGGGTCAGTGACAACCCAGATGAATTACTCATTGCTACCTGGCACCTGTGAAATGGCCTCTGGGACAGGAATTTGTGGTTTCCGCCTGCTTTCCAGTGGACATGTGTTCACATCACATCAAATTAGCCCCACCATCGCTAGCTCCAACCGATATCCTTGGAGGCAGTTTCAGCAGAGGCACCAAGGATTTAATGGACTCTAGGCAACTCAATCCACTACAGCTGGCTTCCAATGAGACTTAGGATGCGTCTACACTGGAGCTGGAAGCTGTGATTTCCAGCTCGAGGAGACATACCCACACTAGCTCTGACTGAGCTAGTGCCTAAAAATAGAAAGCAGCACCATTGACAAGAGCAGCTAATAACCCCGAGTACAATCCCATTCAAGACCCTAAGTATGTACCCAGGGCAGCTTGCCCCTCCCACTACCACAGCTACACTTCTATTTTTAGCATGCTAGCTCCATCAGAGCTAGAACGGGTATGTCTGCTTCAGCTGGAAATTACACCCGCCAGCTCCAGTAGGCTATGTCTACTCTGTAATCAGGACATCCAATTGGAAGACATGCAGGCATTTCTGAGCAACCTTGCTAAAAACAGCAGTGTCGCCATGGTGGCACAGGCAGCAGCATTGGTTAACCGCCCGAGTATGTACCCGGGTTTCCGGGCAGGACTGTACCCATGAGGGTAGCCCGTGCTGCTGTGGCTACATTGCTATTTTTAGAACGCTTTCTCAATCAAAGCTACCTCAGGTATGCCTACGCATGCTGCAATAGCGCCTCGTGACTGCAATGTAGACATACCCCAAGTCTCCTACGTCACTTAGGCCTGGTCCACACTAACCCCCCACTTCGGACAAAGGTACGCAACTTCAGCTACGTTAATAACGTAGCTGAATTCGAAGTACCTTAGTCCGAACTTACCGCGGGTCCAGACGCGGCAGGCAGTCTCCCCCGTCGATGCCGCGTACTCCTCTCGCCGAGCTGGAGTACCGGCGTCGACGGCGAGCACTTGCGGGATCGATTTATCGCGTCTAGACAAGACGCGATAAATCGATCCCAGAAGATCGATTGCCTGCCGCCAAACCAGGAAGTAAGTGTAGACGTATCCTTAGGTGCTTTTGAAAATTTCACCTGAGTCCTCCAGCTTAGGGTCAAGGGATACTGGCAAGGGTCAGTTTGGTGGGCGGTTGCAATGCTTCTGCCTCTGCCTCTGCCGCACCTGTTCTCTTTATAACCAAAAGATTCCAGTCCCCCAGGCTGTCAATCCAGCTGCTTTCACTAGCATTACCTTATTCGTTCTTAATTATCATTTTAATAAAGTAAACATTTTCAGGTACTTTTGAAATAAAAAAACTGCAGTCAATAGAAATATGGAACTTGAGGTATGGTAGCCACAGGCAGACAAACCACCACTGCAGTTGTCCTCAAATTTCCAATTTAAAACTGTTTTACTACATATGCTTTTTAAAAAAAAAATCCTTTATTGATATCACTTTTCAAATCATTTCTGGTCTCAGCTATCAGTTGTGCATCTCTTATCATACAGTTTGCAGCTTTTATTCTTTATTTAAAGAGACAAAATCGAGAACGTTAATTACCCACGTCTCCTAATTCTGTTTTCGTCCCCCTACAAAAGTAAAACTTCAAGAACTGGGTTCACTTGGTGCAGTATCACTGAAAGGCAGAAGTTGTGTGATCACCGCAATGGTTGTGGCAAGTCAGCAGAGGAACCCAACACCTAGATACAACTATGCAAATAATGTTTCTATCCAGGTTTCTCCATTTCACTTAGAAAAGAATAGATTAAAGAAAAAGATGAAGTGGGAAAAAATCCAGCATTGATGACAAAGCAACTATCCAGGGACTTCCTTCTTTTTATTTCTGATGACATAACAGTAATGTTATTTTGCAAATAGCATGTGCATTGTAGGGATAGCAAAGACAGACACAAAATGGTCTGACCAAAGGTTAAAATGCAGAAGGTAACTCATGAAGAAATGCTAATATCTATAGAGACATCCTTGCTATATATGAGAGAAAGGAATCAATACACATTTGTTGAATATATTTACTTGTTAATTATATTGTTGTTTGACAATGGTGAGAAAATAAGAAAAATCAGGATTGGAGCAGACAAATATTTATAATGAATGTATTCATAATACATCTCAGCTCAAACTAAGAAATATTTACATTTTGTGTATGTATGAGAATAATGTATCTGTGTTTGTAAATATGTCTTTATAGAACATTTTACATTCATATTTATTATTGTAATATCATGCATACCCAAATATTCATTCAGGTAGACTCCAGACTCAGTCCAATGTCCAGAAATTAAAGAAAACATTTCAAAGCAATGAGCAAGCTCAATATTAATTGAGTACAGTATTTCTCACAAGCTGATTCTGGTGTGTGATACACACACACACACACACACACAGTATATCATATTAACAGTCCTAAAGTTTGCTTCAGCACTGTCCTATTCAATATTATCTAATTCCCCATCCCCCACTCACAGTATTACATTATCCTGCAAACACATACAGCATACTGTACTCAATGGATTTAGCTTAGTTATCTAAGCTCAATCAGTTCAAGCCAGCATCTTTGTTTTAAACCATATCAAATTTACAATTTAAAAATAAAATAGACCAGAAACACACAATCTTTGATTAAAAGAAAACCCCAATGATAAAGATGAACATTTGGATTTTGAAACCCTGATACCTTCTCAAATTAAAACCTACATTGATGCTTACTGGCCATTTTTCCTGGTCAAGGTTGTCACGGTATATACACATACTTTCTTTTTGTCCATGCTATCTGTCAGCACAGTAGTCAACATTATATAGACAAATATTTGTCTCTCATTCAAAGCAATAAAACAAGACGACATATGGAATTAGGTAAGATAAACACTCACCCTACCCAAGGCTTCTGCTTTAAATATGATCAGCTCTCAAACAAGATTTTTAAGAGAACTAGGGGAAAAAATTGCAGAGAGAGCAGTCCCCAGCGTTGCACCTAGCTTACCTTTCAGAGCCATATTCTCTGCTGCAGAAGGGTCAAGCAGAGGGCTAAGAATTTACATATATAATTTGCTGTATAAACACCAGCGGTGGTTAGCACCTTACCGTATAGAGTGTTTCTTGTTATCTGTCCCCCCATAGTACTGCGCAAGGTGGCTGGCTACCTTGCAGTCCCTTTCTCACTGAGCAGTGATGTAGAAGTCCGCACATTCAGTCATTATCAGCATGCACAGGCACAGACACACACCGGCTTAGCGACTCCCAATAAGTGCATACATAACATCCGTGCACCACAGAATGCTGCTCACCCTTTCAAGCAGCCTCCACCCACTCTCAGATCCTCCCTGCCTCAGCACAAGCAGTGGGATCTGTCATGTTTATTTACATAAGGAGGAGGAGACTTGGAGTCTTCCTGAAATAGCCAGGGAGCTCAAAGCATTTTCTATAGATACAACATCCCTCCCCACCCCCTCACCACACTGCAACCTGAAGAAACACAATTACAATTAAAGCCACACTGTACAAACACTTGGGGGGGGGGTGCTGTTTTTCATTTTTAAACACTCCAGCCATGGACCTTGTTTCAGATAAATCTTTTAGGAAGAATGCAGAATGCTACAGTAGGTTTCCGCTGATGGAGGTGGCCGCTTGCCTAGATATAAACCCAGCGGTACCCTGCTTCTAAGCAACCTCCGGAACAAAGCACTAGAGACTTTGCCAACTCAATTGCAAATATCAAAACAGATTTATTTATAAATCAAAAAAAGTTTGGCCATCACAAACTCGCTTTCCCTCCCCTTATATGTGTTTTACTGTCTTCCAGCACGTAGTCCTGGCATAGATTTGTATCATTAAAAAAAAAAAGTTACTACCAGACATCACCACACCAGACTCTTCGAATGGCCTCTCCCGGTTAATTATTAGTTATTTAATAGCAAGGTAGAAGTGCTTGAAATGCAGAACGGTTCACCACCGACTATAACTGTAAAAACATTACCCCCCGTAAACTCCTTTGTGATAGGATTGCACGCTCAGCTCAGATACAATGCTTCCTGCTCTCCAGGCCATTACCTCCGCTGATTGATTACGGCAAGCATTATTAAAAGCCCTGGGACACAGAGACAGGTTTATGGAGGTGTTTAGAGACTGGGGGTGGGGAGTGTTCATTGACCACTGCCCTCCTCTCTCCCCCTTGCTGTTGATGCAAGAGCCTTCTCCTTTGTTGCTCCTCTGTAAAACACTCCCCCCTGAATCTCTCCAACCCACCAATTCTCCAGCTCTCTGCATGGGAAAAGGAGTCAGGAACCCCCTCTCCCTTCTAATCCTGGCTTTGTCTCCAGGTTCTTCCATAGCTCCGGGCAGCTCCTGTAATCTTGCTGTCTCCATTCACATCTGTATAATGGGAATTAATATTTACCTTCCCACGGGGTTGTAAGGGTTATTGCTTGGCCCTTTTGAAAAATCAGGCAGTGTGTGTGACAATTCTTGGGGCACCCAGGACTCTGAGTCACCTTGTTACCCCCTGCCTCCAGCGTGAGGGAGTCTTGCCTGTGCCTACCTGGGTGTGAGCTCCCGAACACCAACGGCCTTTCAGCCGCTCAAGCACTCTCCTCTGGGCTATGCCAGCCCTGTCTTCACCTTGCATGTTCTAATAGGTGCACCCCCACCCCCGAGTCACTTTGAAGCATTCGCCTGTGATATCCAGCCGCTGACTCTGCCTACCCTCAGAAATCCCAGATCCTCTGCTCCCAAAGGAGCAGTGGACCCCACTTTACTGATTTTACCTTAAATCACTGCTCCTTTATAACACACAATACAACAAACAAAGGTTTATTTAAGAAAGGGAAGAGATTATGCTAGAAACAAGAGGGAGTGATGGAAACAAATGGTTGCCATAACAAAATCATAAAACGCAAACCTGGATCTACACTTATTAACGGTAACCTTTCCTATTTAATTAAGTAAGTTCCCTCCCTCAACCCAAAGTTCAACCTGTTGCAGAGCTGACTGCCTTCCCCGCAGCCAGGATCCAATCTTTCATGAGAACATCCCCGCTCCCCAAGATATCATCTCAGTGAAAGGAGACAAGGTACCTTTCCTCACCCTCTGTTATACTGAAACAGTCTTTTGTCTTTGTTCATAGGCAGGGTGGCTCTCTGTTTGTTGTAATGTTCCCTTTATTTTAACCTCCAAGTGGTTTTGATTGCTTGTAATGGTCTCTGATGTTTTTCCATTGATAGTCTTGGGATGGAGCAAGGCTGGACAACTGAACCTTGCATTGCATCACCGGCTAACCAGAGCAGGGTAACGACTCCCTCCTGCCTGGGCAATCACTGAGACATATCTGCTGGACACTAACTTTCACTCCAAGTCCATAGAGAAGACTTTCAGTATAAATACATTATTCCTTAAATATTACCAATGCATTCATTGCTCAGTGATTACGAATCTTGACAAGTTAGGAGCTTTCTGTAGATACCTGCATGACACATTTGGTGTCGTGAGTTTGTCAGGTCTGAGATGAGAGTTGTTTGCAAAGAACTGGGGACCCTTTGGCAAGGAGTCTCTCTGTCACAACGTGTTTGTAGAATTGCTCTGTAAATGAAACGTGCTGTGTGCTAATATTTCAGGCTTGCCAGAACGATTGACACCTCACACAGCTACTAACCAGTGGCCCAGCTGTTATCTATTAGCAGAGCCCCAACTAGTGACTGGACTCACTCTGCCCATCATCAGAGCAGAGACTTATACAGTAGTCCATGGGCAGGAGAACCAAAAGGGAGCTTTACCCTGGATGAGCCAGCAGAGTCTGTGCTACCCTCCTCCCTGCTGGAAATCACAGGCTGCAGAGCTTACAACAGTTTCTTGGCAGTAGAGTGGCCTGTGGTGCATGAGAAGCTTTTCTGTTAATTGTATTTATTTCTCCAGATGATGCTTCGTTTATAGCAGTAACAAAAGAACAGACCCACAGCAGCACTGTCTGCTGTGCTAGATGAAGTCTTTAGCTTTGGGAGCATCATAGCATCACAGGAGTTAGGAATGGAAAATACCTCTTAGCTTTATCAAGTCCATCTCCCTGGCCATGTTCCCTCTAGCACACGTCTCTCTCTGCCTTGTCCCAAGCAATGGGGTTTCCACTACCTCCATTGGGGTGTATGGACTCATTATTCTGCTCCCAGAGAAGTTTGTAGCAGATAGGATCAGACTTTTATTCTGCAGCTTCATACATCTCAGTCTCAGGAAGGAAGGTTTTCCTGACATTCAGACTAAATTTTTCCCTTTCTTAATTGCATCATATTACTGTTAGTTATACCGCCCCACACATTACTATTATAGAACCTGATCCTGATAGGTGATGAGCATCTGTCAGGAGCATACATGCTAAGTAATTCCCCACTAGCCATTGCTAAGGCCAATTATAAACATTTAACCCTTAACCCAACCCAAATCAATCAATTCCTTCACCTCCAGGGTGCTCTTCCCTGAACTCCCCACAATTTGTCATATGTTTCTGGTAATGTCCTTTGCAGATACGGGCGTACTATTCCAGGTGGGGTCAAACCAGACCCCTGGAGAGAGGGAGTATTACCTATCCGCCCCTCTGCCATGATGCCTCTGCACTGGTAGCTCAAAATAGCATTGACCTTTCTATTGCAGGCATATCACGTTGCAACTTATTTCTAATTTGTGGTTCACTATCACCCATGTGTCTCTTTCAGCCATTGCTAATTCCTGGGTGTCTCCTTCCTACTTATTATCTGTGTTTTGCATTATTTTTCTGCAGATGTGTTAACCACATGCTTCCAAGCCAAGTCCCCATTTTGTAATTTCCTAACTTTCTAATCTTTGGGCCCCTCATATTATTTCTCCGTCCTCACTGATATTCGCAACTCCTCCCATTTTAGCATCATCTGCAAGTATCAATAACATGCCATTTACTTCCTCTTCTAAATTACCAAAGAAGGAATTAAGACTCGATGCAGCAGAGATCACTTAAGTACTTAAGAGATCCCACCCCCTAAATCAATACCATACCATTTGTTAATAGCAGCTAGTTAATTTTCAGTTCAAGTGACAGTGACGTTATCCAAGCAGATTTGAATCTATTTTGAGTGCAACATATTGAGAGACACTATTGATGCTTCAAAATTCAAACATTATTTCATCTACCACTTTCCCCTCATCCATTTATGTATAATTCTCTCTCTCTCTCTCTCTCTCTCTCGCTCTCAAAAAAAACCAGAAAAAAGCAATAGAGTCTAGCAAAGTCTCTTTTTTTTAATGATTTCATGTTCTGATGGAGGCATTCACCTCACATTAGCTCTGGAGGGGTTAATATTGGCAAGAAAGGCTAACTAATCATAGGCAGCACCCAGCAGGGAGCTAGGACACAACGAGGCTTAATTGGGGGTGAAGCTCACCTGGCCAGAAATAGGTGGGGGCTTCTATCAAGCCAGGGAGCTGGCAACAGAGAAGGGGGGCTGCATTGAGGAACCCTGCAGTCAGACTCCCTGATACAAGAGGGGAGAGTAGGAGCCTTTAATAGGCAGCTCTGGATGAACTCCCCTGGTGGACAGTTGCCAGGCTGCTGTATTAGACCCAAACCTTGGATCCCACATGCTTTTAAGCCTCCTGAGTCCAAACAGAGACAGTGTCTGGGTGCTAAGTCTGGCCTTGCAAGCACATTCCCAGTGTACAGACTACCATGCTGGTACCCCATTGTTGGGATGTGGGACCCTGTGGTCTAGTTGTCTTAGGCCCCAAGATCTGTGCTGACCATCCCCAAGTCCCCCCAGTAGCATAAGCACACCCTCTCTCTGAAACTCCACTTGCATAGGCACTCTGGGTTGAGTTCAATCCCTTGGGGACTTTGTAACAGTTAAATTAAATAGCACAGATTTTGCAAAGGCACTTCTGAACCACACACACTCTGCTCAGCCAAAGCACAAGAGATATACAGATCTATGGAAAAAAGAAAACATCTGCTCACAAGACCCTCCCTAATTTTCCTCACCACTCCTGAGATCCCTTTGGGGGCATAGTGTTCATCAGGGAGTTTAGGATTCTTCTGCAACTCATCTCCTTCCCAGCCTTCTCCTCTTGTTCTGGTCTGGTCGTTTCTTGTTAGAAAGAGTCTCATTTTAACAGATTCTAAACCTTGTCTCTTCCGATCCTTTCCCATTCTCCAACCCTGTGTGTGTGTGTTCCCGTGGATAAGAGTTATTAGCAAGTCCAAGTCTTTGGCAGGTAGTCTCCATTGTCCTGCCTGTTGAGGCCTTGGCTCTGTCCTAAGTTGGGGCTGGTTGTGTCCCCCTAGAACAGGGACAGGACAAAACAAAACAGGACTCGTATGGTTTGTTATGATTGAATTAAGTATCAGGGGGAGCCATGTTAGTCTGTATCCACAAAAACAACAAGGAGTCCAGTGGCACCTTAAAGACTAACAGATTTATTTGGGCACAAGGTTTCATAGGTAAAAAACCCCACTTCTTCAGATGCACCTGAAGAAGTGGGGATTTTTACCCACCAAAGCTTATGCCCAAATAAATCTGTTAGTCTTTAAGGTCACACCAGACTCCTCGTTGTTTTTATGATTGATCTACAACTAATGTCTGCCTTCCTAAAGATGTGTAAAAAAAAATATCCCAGAGTTAAGTTAATTCTTTGCACCTATGTAGCAGACAGCATAATAGGAATCAAATGGACAGAGGCATACATCACATTCATAAAAAGTAATACAGTTGAGATCTCCCACATTCTTCACAGAGGGTCGTCACAGGGTAGAACTGGCCCTGAGCTGGTCATATAATCTTTAAATCATCACCCAGCCCAGGGTATAATCATGATTCTTCCAAGCCTGACAGCTGGATTCTTGGGGGTGACATCAAGGGAGGCAGAAAACAGTAAGCAAGTCAGGGTTTGGCGCATACTCAGCCATGGGGAGCCTTGAAAAGATGGCATGGCCTGAAGAGGGATCTCCTGGCACTACACCTCTTGGCAATGATTACATAGCTGTCATGTTGTGACCACTGTTTATTATACTGTCCAGTAGCATCTCATTGTTTCCTTGTGCTCCCCCATCTGTGTATTGCATTCACTTCTTGCCTTTCATCTTATTCAGAAGTTGTATGCTCTTCATGGAAGGGGCCACCTCTTTGTTATGTGTATGGAGAAATGATTAACATTAATAAGACCCTATCCATGACAGGTGCCCCCAGGCACTATTGTAATACAAATAATAAATACCAATAATACCCCTCAGATAGCAACCTGAGGCTCCCCAATACGTTTCCTAGAACATTGCTACCAATTACCTGGTGGCAATGGATGTAGATCAGACCCATGTCCAGTATTGCAGGAATCCTGGTTTATACCTACAGCCCAGAGGCTTTTGAGTACAACAGGGCCTGGATTTTGTTTGTTCAACAGCTGATGGGTGAATGTGGCCATTACAGACATAAACCAGCAGAATGACCCTCAATGAACAAGGCTATAACAAATGCAAATGTTGAGAGACTCCTCTGTGCATCGGAGGTGGCATGGAAATATGCACTGAGATGCTAAACAGGAGAAGGAGATGAGTGAGTTCTTGAGCCGGGCATCCCCGGTGGAGCAGAATGAAGATTAGAAATGCAGGCCAAAGCAGGGTTTGTGTATGGCTTGGATGTGTGGACATCCAGTCCAGGGGCACATACACCTAAAACTCTCCTGGGATCGGGTTTAATTTCAAACTCAGAACTGACATTTACCCTTTTACCAAAATTCACAAACAAGTTAGCACAAGTGAAAAAGAGCAACAGGAAGTCTCCCCTACTGGGGGTTCAACCTAGTCCAATGGCCCTGTGCCTGGAGCCATCTCCTAAGCAGCCAATGCATTGCCTTTCCTCTGAGCATCTGTGCAAAGGGAGGGGGTAACTGGATTGAAGGTAACCCCTTGATCCCTGCTGAACAAGTAGTTCCCCTGCATTCCCTCAAAAACCTACTTTTCTCAGAGAGGTGCCATCAGTGTCGCCTTCTTTCAATTCGTATCATGTACACACGGCAGCATCTTGCTGCATACTAAGCATGTGACATTCTGGGGGGTATCCCATGGTACTTTGCTTCGGTGCTGAGCTGTGTGCATTCTGGGATTTTTCTTGCTGTGCATTGTGGGACACATAGCAGGAGCCAGGTGGATTAAAAGTTCTAAAAATCCCAGGTTTCCGCGGTCTCTGCTCCATTCTTCCTCGCTGCATGGGCTAGCACCATTTTCAAATTGGACCCAACAATGCTGGCAACTGAGACTATGCAGTCTGCTTGGGCTGTATTTCAGCACCCAAAGATGGATGAATTGAGCTCTGGACTTTGCTCACAACTCTACCAAGCAGATATTGTGACAGCAGCGATAGTGGCGGAAGTGGGCCGAGGAAGGAGGAGGCCAACCAACCGATACTAGAGGAGAGGCTCCTAAAGCAGCTTCACGCCATGCAGCACCGTTTCTGGGCTCAGGAAACCAACATCAATTGGTGGGAAAGGATGGATCATTCTGCAGACCGGAGATGACCAGCAGTGGTGAGAGAATATCAGGATGGAGAAGGCGTCCTTTTCGGAAATATGTGCTGAGCTAGCCCCGGAGCTGCAGAGACACCCTACCAACATGCCCATGGAAAGCAGGTTCCCACTACCATCTGCAAGCTGGCCACCCTCAAATGCCACTGGTCCATAGCCAACCAACTCCGTGGGAGGAGATTAACTGTTGGGGCCATTGTCATGCAGGTGTGTGATGCCATGGAAAAGGTGCTGTTGCACCAGGTTAGAAAGCTTGGTAATACTGAGGTGATTATTGATAGCTTTGCATGCATGGGGTTCCTGAACTGTATTGGGCAACCAATGGGACCCATGTGCCTATTATTTGCTGCCCTCCAGAGCTCAGGAGTATTTATCCACGGTACTCCAAGCATGTGTTGACCATCGTGGCAGGTTTGCAGATAATCGCAGGATGGTCTGGAAGGGTCCACGATTCTAGGATCTTTCAAAACTGATTTGCCTTAATGGAGAAAGGACTGTTTGCCCCCAGGATCACTATAGATATTAATGAGGTGGAGATTGCTCCAGTTATCCTAGGAGACACGGCTAATCCTCTGCTTCCCTGGTTAATGAAGCCATTCACAAGCTGCTTGGACGGAAGGAATGGTTTAACCACCGCCTCAATAGCTGCAGAATGGCAGCAGAGAGTGCATTTGGCAGCACTGTTTGTGGAACAGGTTGGAAATTGAATTTAAAACCGTGCCCAAGATTATAGCAGCATGTTGTCTTTTGCACAGCATTTGTGAGAGTAAGGGAGAAAGCCTCAGCGGTGGGTGGGAGGCTGAGGTGCAGACAGGGCCGGCGCAACCCATTAGGCGACCTAGGCGGTCGCCTAGGGTGCTGCGATTTGGGGGGCGGCGACCGTGGCGGTATTTCCGCCGCCTCTGTGGAGGGGCGGCATTTCGGGGCGGGACCTTCCGCCGCCTAGGGCGGTGGAAAAGCTGGCGGCGCTCCTGGGTGCAGAGACTTGCAAAGCAGTTTGAGCAGCCAGCAAGGCGCCAATACAAAATGGAAACAGCTGTCAGAGATGCCTATTGCTCTTGTTTTGAATCTGGGGCCTGAAGAAGTGCAGCTGTACACAGGGGCGGCTCTATGTATTTTGCTGCCCCAAGCACGGCAGTCAGGCAGCCTTCGGCGGCGCGCCTGTGGGAGGTCCGCCGATCCCGCGCCTTCGGCGTACCCGCCGCCAAATTGCCGCCGAAATGGCGGGACCGGCGGACCTCCCGCAGGCATGCCGCCGAAGGCAGCCTGATTGCCGCCCCCCGCGGCCTGCTGCCCCAGGCACGCGCTTGATGCGTTTGCATTTGCAGATGAACTGAAGCTCAGCAGTTTTTAAAACTTTAGGACCAGACTCCAAAGAGAAACTGCCGAGCTTCAGTTCATCTACAAATTTGACACCATCAGCTCAGGATTAAACAGACTGTGAATGGCTGACCAACTACAAAAGCAGTTTCTCCGCCCTTGGTGTTCACACCTCAACTGCTAGAAGAGGGCCTCATCCTCCCTGATTGAACTAACCTCATTATCTCCAGACTGATTCTTGCCTGCATATTTATACCTGCCTCTGGAAATTTCCACTACATGCATCCGACGAAGTGGGTATTCACCCATGAAAGCTTATGCTCCAATACATCTGTTAGTCTATAAGGTGCCACAGGACTCTTTGTCACTATATACTGTGAAGTTATTCACCAAGATGGTCCCCCCAGAAGTGCTGCAGGAGTAGAAGGAGTTTGTGAGCTATACCTGGGGGGAAGGGCCATGCAGCTATCCCCCCACAATGTCGGGCCCTCCACAAAAGATATTGAGCAATTTCTCAGCCTTCGATTCTGCTTTCTCCCTCCTAAAGCCCTTGAAAGTATAGAGAAAAATGCATAAAGTTCTGCAATGATTCTCTGAGCCATTAAGAGCTTTGCTACCATTTTGAAAACTTATATGGGAAGGCTGAGCAGACAGAGTGGGCCAAGGGAGAAAGAGAGAAAGGCAGGAGATGGAGGGACAGTTTCCTGCCTCACATCCCCCTAAAATGGCTGTGACCATGGGGCACCCAGAACAGATGCTAGCCCGGCAGCGTACACAACAATACCAAATGGTACAGTTAGATGTTTACATGCAGAGATTCCCTTGAGAGATCAGCCACCTCAGTCCTGGCCTGGTTTAGGCTCGGATGCTGCATGGCAGGAATCATGCTCATTTTCTAGCTGGGCAGCTTCTGGGTCCTGAGTCTGGAAAAGATCCTGGCTGTCAGGGACAGCTCTTCACTGGCCTCCTCCTGTTCATCCTCCAGCGAGTCTTGCTGTTCAGCCTCGGAAGCAGGCGGCAGGGTCCACAGCCTTCTTGGGTTGGGCGATACAGTAACTGATCAAAATTCTGTCCAGCTCCTCCAAAAATGGACAGGTCATATTTCCCCTGCTGGACTGTTTTCTGACATCACTGGTGTACCTGTACATTCTCCTGAGCTGTTTGCTCTTTACCCTGCACGGGTTGGTGTCCCTGTTGTGACCCTTCACAGTCATCTGCTTAGCAATGTCCACAAAAAAAATCTTTTAATCCGATGACTGGCCTCAAGAATAGGGTTGCCAGGTGTCTGGTTTTTGACTGGAAAGTCCAGTCAAAAAGGGGACCTGATCGTGTCCTGTCAGATCTACTGACCAGACACTCAAAGTCCGGTTACTGTGGGTGGGGGAGGCACCAGGTCCTCATTTGTGCCAGCCCCTACTCAGCCAGGGCTGCCTCCTATCTGCACCGGGCAGCTGCAGCTCCCAGCCCCAGCTCCGCAGGCGAGTCCCTCCCAACATGGGTGGGGGGGGGGGGGGGGGGGGGGGGGGGGGGGGGGAGGGGGCGGGGGAGGTTCCAGCACTCCTGCTGATATGTCCGCTTTTTAAATATTACAAAGTTGACAACCCTACTCAAGAGCTTCCTGCACCAACACTTCTCCCCAGACAAAATCCAAGGCCTCAGGTTGGCTCTAAATGCCTGCTCGAGATATGTTGTAGGGCTTCTGGAGTAATATCACCGCAACGCTGATATATTCAATTCCAGGAACAAATGGGCATATTCTGGCTCCATCTTTAAATGGAGGAGGGGACATCTGGTCAACTTGACACCAGAGCAGTGGAGGGCTGACAGGCAAACAGACCGGTCAGTAATGGTCACCTACAAAGCAGTGTGGGAAAGCACTTGGAGGAATGCCAAAGTAGTGTGCAGCAGCTGTGTGTGCACATGGACAATAGTCTGAGCTTAATTTGCATCAAATTTAGTTCACTTTCAAAGAGGATTCCAGAATCTGCAAGCAATATGGAGTTAGTATGCCGCAATTAATTACTTTGCGTGTACGCAAGCGTTTTCAACATGGACTAATTTAACTTAGTCTAGTTTAAACCCCCATATAGACAAGTCCTAAGTAAACATAGTACCTTCTTGCTCAGCGTATCAGCTCCCTGGGGCAAATCAGAGATAAATCATTGTTTAATTTGTGAAGCTGAGTGAATTCAGGACAAAATATTCTTTTCTAGTATCTTCCTGGCAGATTTCAAGGCTAATATCCTGCTTGTCTCTTGCATAGATTTTTCCTGATATCTGTGCCTTACACATAGGAAATACGGAATTTGCTCTAGGATCTACCAAATGCCGCTGACAGGAAAAAGTTGCTTTCGACATGAAAGTGCCCAAGAAAGAATTTATTTTTAAAGCTAGAGAGCGGTAGCATGATCTAGTGGACTGAAAACAAGATTGGAGCTAGAAACTCTAGATTCTTACCCCTAATTTGATGTCTAATTGCTATGGCCTTGCCCAAAGCCCTTAACCTTTGTGCCTCAGGTTTCCCCATATGTAATATAGGGATAACAATAGTGACCTGACAAAGGTATTATGAAAATTGGTAATGTTTGTACAGCAGTTTGGAAATATAAAGCGCTAGTAAATACTAGGTATTATTACCACGACCTATTTCTGGCTCTGCACAATTTTAAAGTCCAAAACCAAGGAAATTCAGATTTCAGGCTGGAGTTCTTTAATAAAGTGTAACCATTCATGCCTAGGAACTTCAGCACTATAATCGCTACTCAGCTGTAGTGGTACCTACCTGTATTCACAACAGAGTGTGTTAAGAATAGGAAACCTTTACTCTAAATATCCTCTCGCCAGTTGCACTTGGTATAAGTCAGTTTCATTTGCTTGTGTGATAGAAATGGGCTGTGTCACAGCTGCAAACATTTGTCTCTCAATAGAACAGTGAAGACAATAACAGGGTTTTTTATTTTAACATTTTCCTGGGTGCACAGATCGGTTGGGGAAAAGGATGCTGCCCTGCAGAAAAAAAACAGGCTTTTTACACAGTACACGTTCAAAACCACCCGGGAAGTCTGACAGTCCGATAGTATATATTACTGCATTTAGAAGATTTTCCTACTTCTTTTCTAAAGCCATCAAATGCATCTTTGACACAATACCTTCAACTAGTGGCAAATGTGCCCACAGACACACATCTATGTGAGCACATGGCACCTGTGCTGTGCAATGGCTCCCAACTCACTTCTGGGTGATGTTCAGACTGCCGGTAAGTTAGCCCTACGTGGCCTGGGATAGGTCCATCTGTGAGTCAGCCTCTCCCCCTATGCCCCATGGTGACAGCTATGAGCAGCTAGAATAATCCTGCTCCATGTCCTCAGGGCTGAACTCTGATGCAGTGCAATCAATCTGGACTTTTCAGCAACAAGGGATTTAGCATCGGTGGGTGGTGGCTGCTTTTAAACAGAGAGAGATTTAGGGCTCAATCCTGCCAGGTGCTGAGTGCCCTCAAGGTAAGGTGAGTTGAGGGCACTTAGGTCCTTCTGACTACGTAGGTATTTGTACCACGCTCAGCACCATGGCATCCTGCAGGTTCATGCGCTTAATGTCAGTGAGTGAGCAAGTAAGAGGAGGGGTTATTGTTTCTGTGGACATTGTCTGGTCTTGATGGAATATAACATAAGCAAGTGAGGCACAGACTACTGCTGGAAGCCAATTTAACTTTAACACAGCCACTGGTATATCATTTCCACCCATATCCTTACCGCTATCAACTGCTAGCTCAACAGAACGTACACCCCACATGAGCAGCAATTGCTAGGCACAGGGGGGGTACCCTCTGAACAGCAGGACGAATTCTACTGTCAGTTACATCCGTGTAACCCCTGCTTACAGGCAGTTGTAATGAACAAGTGTGCAACAGCGCAGAAGATGAGCCAGAGTTTTAGGCGTCATTCTGAAGTTGTTCGCAGTGTTTTATCATATCTTTCAGCATGCGATTGTCTACAGTGTTGGGGAAAGGGCAAAACAGAGTGGTGGCAAAAAAAGAAGGCATAGAGATAAGCAGCTAAAAGGACTTGCCAGGCAAGAAGTGGACTTAACCCCAATCTGAGGTACACAAGCTTAGGTCCATCAGAATGCAGCAGCTATTAAGTTTCCCTACTGGACACTTTTAAAAAAAAAAAAAAAAGACTGATATTCAAGGTCATCCAGCATGTGCACTGATCAGGAAAGGAAATTAATGTTGTAAAAGCACAAAGAGGCCCCTTACTCCTGGAATATCATTGCATTATCTAAATCCAATATGCTTCACCCTGTGGGTACAACACAAGATAGCAAATTCGGCATCCGATGTACATTTGTAATACAGCATTATTCTGGGCTAAGCAAAGTTTCTGGAACGGAAGTTTTTAGTCATTATGAGAGACCTGGGCAGAACACGGGTGCATATTACACGGCTTTTGCAGAAAGTCCCCATTCTGGAGCTAATTTGTCCCAAGGAAAAACCAAGTGTTTCCACCTCTGCTGTTTACACACCACATTTCTTCCAGTAGAGCAAACTTTGCTAGTCTTCTCTGCCATCTCAGAATGTGCTTTTTCAAATGCCACATAAAAAAGCCACTTGAGAGCTAAGTGTAATAAAAAGTAGTGTTGGGGGGAGCTGAAAATAAACTGATTTCTATCAAATCTTCTAATGAAATTCACTTCTCAGCTGATAATATGCATAAGAAATATCACTTCAAATGGGAATTTCCAGAAAGTCATACGGGCCACAAGACGAAATTGTCTAACTTCCACAATGCAATGAGATCATCGTAGCTTTGAGGAGTTTGCTTACTGTCAGTAGAATTGGCCCCCAAAATAAAACATTGCATACATTACGACACAGCATTGCATGATATATTCTTTAATTATATGATCACATACTATTTTTTCCTCTCACAGGACCCCTGCTTCATTCAATGAATGGCTAATACGGAACACAAAACTATTAATTTACTCCTGGGCATTTCTATGGTGCTCTTACCATAGTATCCACGTGCTTCACAAACATTAATGAATTTATCTTCACAACACTCCTGTAAGACGAAGTGGTATTATAACCCCATTTTACAAATGAGGAATGGAGGACAGGTACTAACTTCTCCAGTAAATGAAACAGGGGTCAAACAGGGCAACCCCTACCACCAATTCTCAGAGCCTGAGGCAACTGGCTCAGACTCATGGGATTCGGACTGCAGGGCTAATGTAGACATTTGGGCTTGGGCAACTGACCCAGGCTTTGAGCCTTTTATTGCAACATAGACATACCCAGAGACAACAGCCTAATTCACTACACGGCCCTGCTTCATTCTCAGAGCACCATCCATCCAGTGCACTGAATGAGACAGGGGTCCTCTGGAAACAAGTAGTAGGTGATCATATAATCAAATGTACATGCACAAAGGGGTGAATTAAAGTTACACAGGCAACCTTAATTTTCCCCCCTAACTTTTGAGTGCTTGACTTTGCAACCTTAATAATGTTCTTTTTAACAATATATGTGTAACTTAACTTTTGTAAAAGAACCGACAGATACTGACTGAAAAGGGAAGGTCTGTATGCTTTACTTTCTTTGTGCTAAATGGGTCCTACCTACATGCACAAATGTTTGTAACCAAACAAAAGCACCATTGGTTTGTGATGTAAATATTCCCAGAAGGAAAGAATCTCTTTTATACACCCTGACCATGTTCTTACCCTATTGAGAGTCCTTCAGAGAGAGGGAAAGGACAGACCGTTCCAAAAGAAAGTGCTTGTGAGCCGAGGAAATGGGTGAGCTGGCCAAGAAACAAAAACAGGTCTTTCCCAAGCATGCTTTCCTCCCCAAAGCTCTCTCTTTGCACTCTAAGATGTGCAGGTGATGACAAAAGAGAAAACTTTATTATAAACAGAAAGAAGGCTGGGCTGAAGGCTGGGCTGTAACAACTTGGTGCTGAGATCTGCCGGCTTCAGAACCCTCTATCAGGATGCTGCCTTTTAAGAACCCGCTGCCTTCCTCCAAGAGCCTGACTGACTCTTTGGTGTCCAGTAGTTTGGAGTTCTGTAGTTTTTATATTATTTTATAGCAGAAATATAACTATTAAAATTATTTGGGGTTTTTTTGTGTGGAAAATACATATTCCTAACCATCACAATATGTCCACTTCCTCCTCCTCCCCCACCCCAAAAATTAAAAGGTAAAATTATGCCCACACTCTGTTCAGCTTGGTACTCAAAAATTACAGTGAAAAGGATAAATTCAAAGACTCGATAGAAGGATTATTTTCCTATCAAATTCTATAGGATTTTTCCATTGGGTACTCTGGGCCAGATCCTCAGGTGGTGTCATTTAGCATGGACTTCAATGAATCTACAAGTGACACAAGCCGAGAAACTTGCACTCTGTATCTAGTCACTTTAACTACCTGGTTCTAGAGATGGAAATGACCGCTTAAGCTAACATTACTCCAAGTTGGTGACTCTGCCTGCCATAGTGAAGGAGAATATTTGTCAAGGTCTCTTTAAGAATGGATATCAATGCTATTTGCCACTATTTCTGCTCCTGTTAGAAGCAAAAGCAGAAGCTAGTTCACTTCTCCTTTTGCCTCTTAATATTTCAGAGCCAGTACAACAGCTTTGTTGGTAGCACTGCACAAGTTCCCATGGGAGATCTGCATGCTTATCTGATAGGATCTCACCCAGCCTTCACTTGCAAAAGAAAAATTCTATGCTATTGCCAGCACAGGCTCACTTCCCCATGTCTCAATAAGACCAGAGCCTACCTACACCATGGCTCAACACAGTGACTCACACACACGGGAGATCTACTGATATTCCCAAGACCTCACCCTGGGCCTGACAAGGATCTCACTCACACTAGTGAGAGGCAAGAGCATTTCCACTGAAGTCTATGGAGTTAGGTTGGTGTAAAAGAGATGAGAGTAAGGCCCTTTGTTTCTTAATAAGGGACAGCTTGGCAGTATAAATCTCCTTCACTCTTCTAAATTAAACTGGGAACATTAGTGGCCATGAAAAGATTACTATTACTGCATGTTTAATGCTAATAGAATACGCCTGTAAATTATGTGGATGTGGCATTATTGCACATGATGTGCCTTTAAACAATTGGGATTCTATTCAAAGACACACACTCTATAACTTATCTGGCTTCACAGAAATCTGAATTGGCACAGGAGACTCGTACGTAATCATAGGATCATAGAATATTAGGGTTGGAAGAGACCTCAGGAGGTCATCTAGTCCAATCCCCTGCTCAAAGCAGGACCAATTCCCAACTAAATCATCCCAGCCAGGGCTTTGTCAAGCTGGTCCTTAAAAACATCTAGGGATGGTGTGATAAATGTGTGTGTGGGGGGGAAATCTCCCTTGTATGGACATGCAGCCAGTCAGTTAGTGATAAATCCCTCTTGGTAGTTGTTCTCTACTTGTTTTACCTGTAAAGGGTTTAAAAGTCTCCCTGCATAGGTAAAAGGAAGGGAGTGGGCATCTGACCAAAAGGGCCAATGGGAAGGCTAGAACTTTTTAAAATTGGGGGTTAAAAAACTTCCCCTTTGTCTGTCTGTGTTGTTCTCCGTGAGAGCAGAGACAGGGCTGGAACTATGCTGTAAAAAGCTTTGGGTCAGGTATGAAAAATCATCAGATCATACCTAGAAACTACTCATTTGAAACCCCAGATATGTAAGTAGATCAGGAAATATCTAGGAAGACGCGATTAGGTTTCTCTCTTTTATTTCTTTATGGTTTGTGGACTCCTCTGTGCTAACCCCAGGTGCTCTGGTTTTGCTTGTAACCTTTAAGATGGACCTCAAGAGAGCTATCTTGATGCTTAATCCTTGTAATTGTTTTTTTTTTTTAATCTAGCAAAAAGCCTAAGTTCCAAATGTATTTTCTTTCTTTTTGTTTTTAATAAAATGTACCTTTTTTTAAGAACAGGATTGGATTTTTGTGTCCCAAGAGGTTTGTGCACATGTTGTTTAATTAGCTGGTGGCAATAGCTGATTTCCTTTGTTTTCTTTCTCAGCTCTTCCCCAGGGTGTGTGTGTGTGTGTGTGTGTATGTGTGAAAGGACTTGAGGGTACCCCCACAGGAAGGAATTCTGGGGTTCTCAAAGGGGTTTTTGCACTTGGGTGGTGGCGGCAGCATCTACCCATCCAAGGTCAGAGAGAAGCTGTGACCTTGGGAATTTAATACAAGCCTGGAGTGGCCAGTATTAATATTTAGAATCTTTGTGGGCCCCCACCTTCTGCACTCAAAGTGCCAGAGTGGGGAATCAGCCTTGACAGATGGTGATTCCACACACACACACACATCCCGGGTAACCCATTCCCGTGCTTCACCACCCTCCTAGTGAAATAGTTTTTCCTAATATCCAACCTAGACCTCCCCAACTGCAACTTGATACCATTGCTCCTTGTTCTGTCATCTGCCACCACTGAGAACAGCTGAGCTCCATCGTCTTTGGAACCCCCTTTCAGGTAGTTGAAGGCTGCTATCAAATCCCCCCTCACTCTTCTCTTCTGCAGACCAAATACACCCAGTTCCTTCAAACTGTCCTCATAATGCACTAGACCTCCATGGTACATGAATTTAAATGTGTCTGTGTGGGCTATGTAAGGTGTGATGGGAAGTACAAAAGGGCGGGGGGAGCGGGTTATAAAACAGGGAAAGGGAAACTGTGTCCATGAGCCAGCATAACAATACAGGGCCCAACCCTAAGGTCACTGAAGTCAGTGAAAGTTTTGCCACTGGAATAAAATGGGAGCAAGATCAGTCATTATGTCAGACCTATGCAAATGGATATAGGTCTAACATATGCACCTGGTACATCATGTACACAAGGTGCTGGATTATTTTAAATTCCCACGGTTACAGCGTGTCATTGCTGATGTGTTTTTCTTGCAGCTTGTAAAGGCCACCATATGCTGGGTCATCTCTGAGAACAAATTTTGCAATCACAATGGGCTGCTCTTTGGATAGAGTCAGACTCATTCTACAAAGTCCCTGAATAAAAAAAATACAAAGAGAAAAAATAAAGATGCAAGGCAGCAACTAGGCTACTCATTCAGGAGTAGGAAAGACCTTTGGTCAACTTTTGACATATATTATTTATAATACAAGTATCCATCAATAAACCAAAGCTTTTGCTCTTAGAGTTAGATACAAAATATCCCTGTGACAGATTAGTTAATGTGTCCGTGAGTCATATGTGATGCAGAGTAGTATTAATGTTAGGAATGAATGATATAAACCCTGCAGGCCGGAATCTTAGCCAGTATAAATCAGTGTGATTTCACCTAAGTCAATGGAATAATGCTGATTGACACATGCTGAGGATCTGCCCATTTATCTCTAAAAAAGGTGAATGAGCTTGAGCAAGGGCAATTCAAATGCAAAAGCACGGCATTTAGAGACAGCCCTCAAGGTGGGGGGAGGCATAACTGGGGTAATAAGACAAAAATCAGGAACTGCAACAGTTCAATCCAAAGCAATGGATGTTCCCCTAATGGATTTGGCATGCAGACAATGGCCATAGCCAGAGAAACAGAAGAGGAAGGACAGGTATGATATGACAATAAGATACAAAGAAACAGGGCATAGAATCGGGTAAGAAGGGGAATGACAAGACACTATGGGCCAGGATTTCAAAAGTGCTTTGCTCCCCCCTACTCATGAAAATAATGGTTAGATTTTCAAAAGAGCTCAGCATCTTGAGTGACTTGATCTTTTATCAAAAATAATAAATTAAAGAAAGACTGGGAGTGGATGGGTCATTACACAAAGTAAAAACTATTGCCCTGTGCTAATTTTCCCCCTACTGTTACACACACCTTCTTGTCAACTGTTTGAAATAGGCCATCCTGCTTATCACTACAAAAGTTTTTTTTCTCCTGCTGATAATAGCCCACCTTAATTGAGTAGTCTCATTAGCGTTGGTATGGCAACACCCTTTTTTCATGTTCTCTGTGTATATAGCTTCCTACTGTATTTTCCACTGCATGCATCCGATGAAGTGGGTTTTAGCCCACGAAAGCTTATGCCCAAATAAATGTGTTAGTCTCTAAGGTGCCACAAGTATGCCTTGTTCTTTCTGCTGATACAGACTAACATGGCTACCACTCTGAAACTTGATCTTTTATAAAACTTTACAGAGAATGTGAACAGTACAAAGTCTTATTATAGCAAAATAACATACCATGCTGCTGAGGCATGCAGGAACCATCCAGAAAAATCAGTATAGACTAAAACATCTATGAATTAACATCTCAGAACCTTGGCAAGGACTGGGAGATCCATCCTCACTCCCTACAAGGGCCAGCTAGGGGAGGGAACTCACAGTAGACAGTTCTTCACTGGCAATTAGTGCAACACTTAATGGGAAACTTCAAGTTCACATCCCCCAGCTAGTTAGGTAAATATTGGGGACTGGGCTTGAAAAGAAGAGAATTAAATAAGTCCCATATAATAAAGAACTAATTCTAAAGGGATTGGATGAACCAGGGGACTAGGAAAGGGGTATGATGGTTTTCACTTCAAGGTCACTGGTCCAAGTTGGGAACAACCAAAAGATGTTCTCAGCTAATAGCAGTTTTGTGGTCCATGTGGAATAAGATATGGTGACCTTGGTGGAGACCCTGGTCAAAAAGTGTCTACATGGCAAACAAACACCATCGCAATTGGCACTAATTGGCTCCCTTATTGAAATCTCAGCAGAGAGGCCAAAGATAGAATGGGCCATGGACACTGAACTACCTTATTGCCCCTACAGGTTATCCCTCCAGGATGGAATTCAGACACACCTCCACATCAGCATGAGAAAACTTGAATTGCTGCCTCTCCTCCTATGCCTATTGTGTTGATAAACTGTTTCCCAAGAACTCAAGTGGATACTCCTTCATGAGCCAAAAACGACAACTTATCTTTGAGTAAAATATAAAGAGATGGAATCAAGCCATAACATTTGGATCCAGATCTGAAATTTCAGGGTATTCAATCTGGGATCAGGCCCCATTTTTGGAATTGTGTGTTATAGAGAAACCCCCACAATTTACAGTCCAAAGGATGCAAAAGGCTCACAAAAATTTATTCCTTTATTAGATTAAATTTATTAGATTTTTTGTGTGTGCTTATCCCTCAAACCTCTGCCATCAGCTCCATACCTACAAGTCGGTTACAAAACCCAAAAGAATAGAAATTTGTTTTTCTCCATCCTCTTATTTTTCTGCTTGGAGTCTGATATAAAGCATTCTATTAAGGAGACAAAAAGTCTATTCATGCAGTAATTAGAATGATTTCCCCCCAGCCATGTGTGAAAAATTACACAGTAATACTATAAAAGCAGTGTAAACAGGCTGCATATACAATGGAAATTGAAACAATATGGATTTGTGTGTGTCTTCGACTTTTAAACAAACACAAAGAGCTATGGAAAGGCACCAGCGAGAGCTAGAAAGCACCAAACCCTGACAAAAAGAACCTCAGGAGGGATCAATGGCACTGAGTGAAATACAGAGAACAAGGCTAGAAAAAGCTTAGATCATGCAAAGATGCATCTGAAGCAAAAGCCTGATCCAAAGTCCACTGAAGTCAATGGAAAAGTTCCCACATGGGTTTTGGATCAGGCCCAAAACAAGGTATTGGGTATCAGGGCAGGAGGCATAAATCCAGGGACCAGAGTGCTGTGTTAAGCAACTGGAAACTCCTCACTCTGCAGAACGTCTGAATGCTGCACTGACAAGAAATACAAAAGCAAATCACAGTTTAATGGACTATTTCTAGTGCCATTGGCCAAGTTACCATTCCTTGCCCCAGAGGGTATGCCTGCTGTGTTTTGGAGCCCGCAGGAATGTGCCCCCCAGCCCGAGTTGACAGACTCACGCTAGCAGAGCTGGCGCTCGTGCTCTTAAATTAGCTACATAGAGAGCACTTGGGCCTGGTCTCCACTAATGCTGTAAACTGATCTAAGTTACGCTAGTTAAGTTACGTAAGTAACGTAACTTCAGTCGACGGATCTTGGATGGACTTACAGCGGTGTCCATGCTACGCTATGTTGACAGGAGACGCTCTCCTGGCAACATAGCTTCCGCCTCTCGGGGAGGTGGAGTACAGACATCAATCGGAGAGCACTCTCCCATTGACTTAGTGCATCTTTGCCAGACCCGCTAAATCAACACTGCTGCATCAATCACAGCAGCGCCAATGTAGCCGCATAGTGAGAACATAAGAACGGCCATAGTGGGTCAGACCAAAGGTCCAGCTAGCCCAGTATCCTGTCTTCCAACAATGGATAATGCCAGGTGACCCAGAGGGAATGAACAGAACAGGTAATCATCAAGTGATCCATCCCCTGTCACCCATTCCCAGCTTCTGGCAAACAGAGGCTAGGGACACCATCCCTGTCCATCCTGGCTAATAGCCATTGATGCACCTATCCTCCATGAACTTAACTAGTTCTTTTTTGAACCCTGTTATAGTCTTGGCCTTCACAACATCCTCTGGCAAGGAGTTCCACAGGTTGACTGTGTGTTGTGTGAAAAAAATATTTCCTTTTGTTTGTTTTAAACCTGCTGCCTATTCATTTGATTTGGTGACCCCTAGTTCCTGTGTTATAAGAAGG
>NW_020664446.1:4855029-4881930 GCF_002925995.2 Terrapene triunguis | reverse complement strand
TACCCCAAACCTTTGCCCCGTTTCTGAACCAAACTGGAAATGGAAACTTTAAGTTCTGAAGTCTTCAGATCGGGGTACTCACTCCCGTCTTCACATACTTTGCATAGGTGGGACCAGATGTACACCTGCCATAAGTACAAGGATGTCTGGTGTGGCTCATTAGATGTGAAAGGTCCACAACACTGTATGACTTAGACCTGGTCTATACTAAAGGTCAAGGTAGCAACGGTGCTCAGGGATTTGAAAAATTCACACGTCTGGGAGCCAGAGCTATGCCAATCTAACTCCTGGTGTAGATGTGGCTAGGTTGACAGAAAAATTCTTCTTTTGACATGGCTACCGCCGCTCGGAGAGGATTACTTGCAGAAATGGAAAAGCCACTTCCATCGCTGGAGGAAGCTTACATCATGGCGCTACGGCACCATAGCTGTTTTGCTATCGTGCCCGTAGTATAGGCCTGGCCTTAGAGACCACAGTGATCAGCACCTCAGAAATGAACACACAGCTACAAGCTAGAGGTAATAAAGGACAGAAATGATGAGTTATAATACTTTGCGTGCATCTCTTTTTGGTTTTACCCCAAATCTTGGTCCCTTCTTCAACTTTAGAAAACCACCCAGTCTTCCCTTGAGGGCCAGAGACCGAATTTATCCCTGAGGCCTCAATGAATATATCCACCTACTCCAGGGCTGAATTTGGTCCCATAAATGAGAGAAGATCTTGCTTTTCCTCATCGCCTTGAGAGCCTCATCAAGTATTTTTAAAGTTAGGCATATGGCCTTTTGCAATTTTTTATGATCAATAAGGAAGGCCTCGATGGTCTTGATTTTGAAAAAGTTTTGTTTGAGATTTTTTTCCTGCTTGCTTTAAACCTCAAAAATATCAATACTACGTCTGGTCTTCCTTGCTGGATGTCCCGCAGCATGCATTAATGAGCTTTCGTGCCTTAATTGAAAGATCTGAAAAGTGTTGAATTTTTAACAAAAAAATCCTGTCTTCAAAATACCAATTAGTCACTGGAGTTTATATGGGTATTAACAAAAAAGTTTTAACCGAGCTGTTCAAACATCCCATCCCCTCTCAAGTCACTCAACTTTCACTCTAACTCTTATGAGATTCTAAGTTACATTCTTTCTCCAGATACCATACAGACTTCCACCGTACACAAGAACTGAATGTGAAGTGATCGGGGCTCTGAGACAGTACAGAACATCCTCTCTCTAGAGGCCTGCATGGTGTGCCTTGCTCACATGCTCTGGGTCTAACTGATCTCCAGATTTGGGGTCAGGAAGGAATTTTCCCTCCAGTCAGATTGGCAGGGACCTTGGGGATATTTTGTCTTCCCTAGGAGCATAGGGCATGGATCAGCTCCAAGGATCATCTGGGCATATCTCACCTAATCAATTCCCTGCCATCGCAATGGCCTCGGGCACTGGTGGCTCCTCAGTCTCTCTTGTTCTCTGCCTGTGGCATGCAACAGTTTAGCCTCCTGAGGACTAAAATGCTGTAATTTAACTGAAGCTATTGGGCTCCATATAGAGGTATTTGCGTGGAATTTAATGAGCTATGATATGCAGGAAGTCAGACTATGTGATCTAATGGTTCTTTCTGGTCTTAAACTCTATGTAACTATATAAAAGTAGAAATAAAAAAACAAAAACAAAAAACGTTCAGATCTGTATCCATCATAAAGCAGTAAAAATAAAAGAGCAGAAACCAATACTTTTCTCCTTTTGCAAGTCACCTTTAACACAACGTACAGGGACCTCTTGCAGGAAAAAAAATATCAAAAAACCACGAAAAAAACCACCACGGTTTACACCTAGACAATAAAGCTCCTGAAAGGTATGTTACAATCTAGTATCAATAACAGGCTACACAGATGGTCTTCAACTAACCATTCCAGTGGACATATAGTTGGCTTCATAATTTCAGAGGTAGACAAAAAGATATTCACGCTGCTGTCACATACACAGAAAGGTGGCGAGAAGGATTTGCTTTCAAAAGTCCAGTCATTCGTAGCCTGACTGGTTGGATCATTCCTCCGGTGTCTGTATGTGCCAAAGATCTTAATTGTCTAGTTGTGCGAATGTTATTAAGCACTTTTACTTTGGTGCTATACCATAAAAACAAGAATTCCACATCTAATCAGACTGCTGTCCCTCTACTTCTAGTGATGAATCACTAATATTTTAACTAGGGGAGCCAATAAAAAAAAAAAAAGCTCCCCTAAGCCTATTATAGACTGTATCTACCAGGATTGCATGGAGGGGGAGGAGGGACCAAAGAGACTATTTTTTTCTGCCAGCTACATCAAGATCCTTCCCAACAACCATCCCCAAAGCAGGATGCAACACCAATGGGAAAGCAAACATAATTATGTCAACACACTGGAAATATTTATACTCAGTTCCTAAAGAACATATTGAAGGTACTGGTAGGATAGAAAGTAGAAGCAGGAAGGGGTCAGATTCTGCTTTCAGTTTCACCAGCACAATTCCAGAGTCAAACTACGGATGTCAATGGGCTCCATTTCCTGCTCTGTCAGTGACCTGCTGATCTTGCACAAGTCTCTGTGTCTAGTTGCCCTATCTGCAAGATGGAGATGAAGATACTGCCCCATTTTGGAAACACGTTGGAGCTCTTCAAATGGAAGGTGCCATCAAGAGAATAGATGGTTCTGTCAGAGTACTCACTAGATGACCTATAAGACTGCAGAGCAAAAGTTAGAATCAGAACTGTTCAATTGTGTGTCATAGGCCCTATATTGCTAGCAGCTAAAGAGGATTTCTCCTTTAGATGAAATCAAAGGGGCCTGTGCTTTTAGAGACAGTTCATAGTTCTACCCCAGCTGTTTCCATGAAGTTTGGAAAGCCTGAGCTGTGCAGCGTAATTCAACAACAGAGTTTCTTGGAGAGCACTGATTTATTACAATATTATCGACCTCTTGGGCTAAAGTGTCCTATTATTTTCCCCGCTGATATCTTCAAATTAAGACATCAGCCAGGTTGCCAGAGAATTCTGTTTTTAACCAGATCCTTGTAGCATTCTCGGGAACACGGATCTAACGGCTGTCTCTAAAACAAAATGAAATCCTCGTTTCTGCCATAAGTAAAAGTGTTCTGCAAACTGAAATTGGACACAAGCCTTTAACTACAGGCAAAATATCACAACGGTTACAAAAAGGGCCCCATGAATGTGAAACAGAGATAGTGAACAAATACTGCAATAAGCTTTTAAAAAGAAAAAGAAATCCATGCCAAATGGAAACACATTGAGTATAATTTATAAAGAACAACACGTAAAAAGCCATCCAACTCCCAGGGCTCTCAAATGAGAATAAACAGTCATCTTCCAGTAGGGACGTGCACAGATAAGCTAAGTATCTGCTAATAGAATGAACTTCCAGTGACCTTTGTTGAATGAGCTGGTAACACCCGAAATGTCACCACTACGTTAGCACACCACACTGAAAGGGCCAGCAATGAAATATTGCAAGGTTCAATATGGCTAATTCAATACACATTATCATCATGCAAGTAATATTGCAGCCCTCTAATCGAGAAATTATTGTTAGTGTTTAATACATGAAAACAAATTTTAAAAACCACAGCAACGTTAACCACGTTGCCACCCACGACCACTGACGATGCAGTGAGGTCATTGATTTGGCTGTCAAAAATGGAAAAACGCCATCAGCCATTTAAAAGTTGTTGTTTTTTTAAAGAATATTTGGAGCTGAATTCTGCCCTCAGTGGCACTCATGCAATCCCATCCACTCCAGTGGGTTGTACAGGTGCCACTGAGAGGCCAATGGGACCCTTTTAAAACATGAAAATATATTGTAAATATAACATCCCTGTGGAGGGACTAATCAGACTTGCAAAAGTGAAACTATGCATATAGTGGACATTTTCACACAGGCACAAAGGGTCCTTTACAAACAACCCTGCTATGGACTCCAATGGGAGTAAAATCAAGTACAGACACCAGCTCAGATACCATGGTGATAGGCCGAATACAATAATCTAGAATAGCCACGGAATATTTTAATCAATTTCCTATATCTCAGCCACAGAATAGGTTTAGCCCAGGATACAGTTTTTACTTCTTAACTAGATAGCCCGCTGAAAACAACAAGTTACATTTATTACATTATTTAAACACCAGGTCACCTTTTGGACAACGCAAAACTTTTGGGTTAGGAATTCTAATGTGGCACTTTATAACTTTGGAGAGCTGAGCCAAACTTTAATTACCCTGGACAAGAACCCTGTGTGGTGCGGGAGTCTTATCTCCGTTACACAAATGAGGAACTAGAAACTGATCCTGTGTGGTGCTCAGCCCAATTAACTTCCATTGAAGTCAGTGGAAATTGATAGGACTCAGAATTTTATATAACGTGACCTTAAATCGGGGTGAGCAAACTATGGCCCATGGGCTGGATCCGGCCCACCAGCCATTTTAGGGTTTGCCCCGCTCCGGCGCTCTAGCCAAGGGGCAGGGACAGGGACAGGGGCTGCTCCGCATGGCTCCCGAAAGCAGCAGCATGGCCCCCCTCTGGCTCTACGCATAGGGGCAGCCAGGGGGCTCCACTCTGCACGCTTGCCCCACCCCAAGCACCGCCCCCGCAGCTCCCATTAGCCTGCGGACAGGGCAGTACACTGCAGAGCCACCTGGCCGCGCCTCCGCATAGGAGCCAGTCAGGAGACATGTCGCTGCTTCTGGGGGCTACTTGAGGTAAGCACCGCCCAGAGCCTGCACCCCTGAGCCTCCCCCTGCACCCCAATCCCCTGCCCCAGCCCTAATCCCCCTCCTGGCCTCCAAACCCCTCAATCACAGCCCGGAGCACCCTCCTGCACCCCAAACCTCTCATCCCCAGCCCCACCCCAGAGTCTGAACCCCCATCCAGAGTCCTCACCCCCCACGCACCCTGAGCTCCTCTTTTATGGCCCCACCCCAGAGCCTGCATCCCCAGCCAGAGCCCTCACCCCCTCCCGCACCCAAACCCCAATTTTGTGAGCATTCATGGCCCGCCATACAATTTCCATACCCAGATGTGGCCCTCGGGCCAAAAAGTTTGCCCACCCCTGCCCTAAGTGAATTGCTCAGGCAACAAAGCAAATCAGTGGCAGAGCCAGAATTAGAACCGAGCGACTCCGAGCACCTAGTCCTTAGCTCAATCCATTAGTCCATGGTACCTCTCCAGAGGCAAACCCTGATGGGCAAAAAAAAAAAAAAAAAAAAAGTGAGCGAGGACATCTGCCCATCACCATCAGTAAGCACAGCAGTGAAACTTGGCCGCCTCGGCTGGTGTCTAGAGCGTCTCTTGCCAGGCACTCAAACTTACAGACTTTCTGCATTTTCATCCCAAAATGTTGCCTTTTTAAACAAATTGGCTAGGTTGTTGTGGAGATGTTAACAGAATGTCAGACTGCTAAATGTCAAAAGGACTTTGACTAAACTAGGAAGAAAAATGGTTAGGAACCACAACTATGTAATTAACGACAAATCTTAAAATCTGCGTTTGGCTAAGGAGCATGATTTAGCAGCAGATGTCAATATGCAACTATAGGGCCAGATTCCCGTCTAGTTTACACTAGTGTAAACCTGTAGCATCTCCACTGCAGCCAATGGAGTCACTCTGGATTTGTGCCACTAACTTAGTTCAAGATCTGTCCCTTACAGGCTAAATCAATCAAAAAGGTAAATAGAATTTTTTCTTGTATCTGTAATGTAAAGTAAGCGAAATGTAAAATCCATAAAACACAGAAACCACTTTAAAAAACCTGTCGTTGTGCTGTCATTCAGGGCCTGGTTTTGACCTCACTCCTCAGTCGACGCTACGCCCGGCTCATGAGACAGCTGGTGTCCGACACCATCAGGTGGTCCAGAGACATCTACACGGAACACATCACCGGACACCGCCAGGACCATGTTGAGTAACCGAGACCGCCGACCAGGGAAATAACCCACTTCCTTCCCTGACGAACCAAGGGACGCAACCCACCCATAAACTTATTCCCTACACCAATACTGATTTGGACTCTTAATACATTCCATGTGAGGCGTACCCGAGCCCACTTATCCACTGACACTTTAAAAACTCCCACCCCCAATCTGGGTCTATGCTGGTTATGTGATATGTATGTACCTCGTGAACCTTGTAACCGATGCTCGCAATCCCCCATAACCCAAGCCCGACCCCAGATGTACAGTACCTTCCCTCTTAACTTGGGTAAATTTGATTTTAAACATTAACTTTAATACATTTTTTATATCATCAGGTCAGCTCTTTGGTCTCACTCCAATGGCTCAGAAGGGCTGGAAACTGCTCTGAAGCGGGTTCACGCTCCTCCCAGCCACCAGTTTAGAGGAATTGTAGGGGTAATCTTCTGGCTGCTCTAAACTACTCCAGGGCCAGCACAGATCCAACCCCAGGACTGGGGAGTCACAAACAGCTCCTTTGTAGCTTCACAAGCCACCCAGGGAGGCCATTCATCTTGTTTAAAGCCAGACAGTCCTAGTTGTGCAGAGCACTGTCCCTGTCCGGGAGGAAGCAAGCACCAGATGTGGGTTCGTCCAGTGAGAAAGAGGAGGCGGACACGGACACAAGGGGACACTGATGGGGGTGGTGCCTCTGTGTGGAGTGATGCAGGTAGGGGCAGGCTGACGAGGGTGTGCCAACACTGGGGTGGGTGGGCCCATGTACACATGCCGATGCAGGCAGGGGTGGGGTCATACAGGCAGGGGTGAGGGATGTCCTGTATTCTGGGGATGTGCCAATGAGCACCATACCATCACCCCTTGCACACACTTACTGGGTGCTTCTGAGGATTAAGCCCATGGACTTCAGTGGCGTTATTCCCGATTTACAGCAGCTGGACACTGGAATCAGGCTCTGAGTTCAGACTTTCCTAGGGATTTAGAGCCTGATTCTGATCTCTCACGTACCACTGTAAATCAGAAGTTACTTCCCTAAAGTCACTGGAGTTATGACAGTAGGGAATTTAGGACAAATTAGTGTTGTGAGAAAAGGAAAAATAAAGATCATGTAGGGGAGTTCTAAAGAATTGGAACAACATATATAATTGGTGTTTCCTTCAACTGGCTGGTTCCTAAGTCGTCTTAAGTATATCCTAAGTAAAATCCTCTTTGTAGCATTATGATCAGCTCTCCTACACGGGTGGCCTGTAGCTCACCTTCTGTCACCTGCTCTGTGGTTTATTTGTATTTGTAGAAATACCAAATGCTAATGTGTAGGGTCACAGTAAAAACAATGGAATATCCAGGTGCACAGGGATGCGCCTAGGAAACTTGATCAATCTAGCAGATTACAAGTGCTAGAGGAATCTTTCCTGAATCTCTCAAATATAAAGAGTCAACCTTTAACTGAATAGCTCCAGGTTGGGGCTGCTTTAGTCTTAAAGCTTAGCAATTTAATGTTCAGAGTGCTTTACAAGTATCTCCTAATTAATCTTGTTAGCTCTTTGGAGTCTGCAGATGTTTATTATGGATGTAATGACTGGCTTTACCAGCAGTAAAATACTGTTTAAAAGGCATAGCCCTGTGTTTCCTGCAATTCCCTGGCCACAGAATTTGCCACAGAATTCTGCTTCATGGTCTGTTTTCTTATTTATTTAAACTACATTTCTAGCCCTTACAGTTGCAAAGAAAGCCTTTTGAATGTTCGATAGATAGTGTTGCCTTTCAGAATCTGCTGACGTTGTCCATCAATATGCTAAACAGCAGCAGCCTTAGGGCCGATCCCTGCTGCAATCCGACTTTCACTTCAAAGGGACTTGTCATTCCCAAACCATGTTAGATCACCTAAAAAGAGGGCATTCAATGTAAGGCATTCACTGTAGTTATTCAGTCTTCAGACACTACATATTTCATAAGTGCCGGTGTGAAGCAACCGTCTGTCCACTCTATCGTATGCCTTTTGTAGGTTTCTAAAAGCCCAGAATCTTTGGTCCTCTTCCTTTCCTAAAGCTGAGCTGTTCTTATTCAAGGAGGGATTTCACCATTCTCCCAAGCATGATACATTCCAGAATCTTCATCAGATGCAACCACAGCTTTGTCCCTTGGATGGTTTCCACATTCAGGGATGCTTCCCGTCTTATGTATTGGGACCAGGATAGACTTGCACCAGTGTTCGGGAATTCTGTTTGCTCCCCATACCGCTTTGACAGCTCTGTTTGTACGTTTTATGCCTCTTGGCCAGCTTCCAAAATCTGGAGCTCTCCCCCACTCCACCAATTGCTTCTACATATTAGCTATGTGTTATCAGCACAGTAACTTTCTATTTTTAGTTTGGGTCACATGTAGAAACAGCATAAGAATGGGGTAGGAAGGATGACTTGGTGGATATGGTCACTGGATTGTGACTCAAGATTGGCTTCCTTTCCCACAGGCTCCTTGTGTGATCATGAGCAAATCACTTGATCTATTATGTGCCTCAGTTCCCCATCTGTAAAATAGGGATTATATTTCTCTTCCTCTCAGAGGCACTGTGAAGAGAAGCCACTGATGATTATGAGGCTCTTGGATACTATAGTGATGAGGGTAACGTAGGTACACCTCTACCCCGATATAACGTGACTCGATAGAACACGAATTCGGATATAACGTGGTAAAGCAGTGCTCCGGGGGGGGGGGCGGGGCTGCGTGCTCCGGTGGATCAAAGCAAGTTCGATATAACGCAGTTTCACTATAACACAGTAAGATTTTTTGGCTCCCAAAGACAGCGTTATAATCGGGGTAGAGGTGTACGTAGAGAGCACAGAACTGAAATTGTTATGAAAATAAACATTAGTGGGGATTCTGTGGGTTTTATTGGGGTTTGGTTATAGATTTGAATTCAGTAGAAACCTCTGTTTTGAACTTGCTTTAAGGTTCCAAAGAATTCCAGTTAGCCACAGAATTAATCTTTGCAGTGCCCACAAAAACCAGGGGGCCTTGCAGCTGAATCTGGGTCTAAGCTGCTGCGTGACTTTGGCTAAGGGCAAAAATCTTTCTGGAGGGCCAAATCTTGCAGTTTTTACTTGGGCAAAAGTCCCGCTCAAGTCTTTCAGATCATCCAAAGACTGCAGGATTAAAGTCCATTCAAAGGCAGTAGAAATGGGTGTGGACGTTTTCATTCCCCCAGTGTAATTTTGTGTCCAGAGATGGACAGTACTTGCTTTAATGGTTTCCTATTTTTTCCCTCTCTTCCCCCCCACCCAGCGTATCTGTTTGGGAAAAGCCCTTCCTCATGAAGGAAGGGACAACTTCTATTCCCTTTTCCCCAGGCAGGAGCAGCCTTTGATGGTGGGGGATCCCACTAGTAACAACCCTTGGGGAGAAGGGGTAGTGGGGATTTTTACTGTTCTGGAGATGAAGTTTTGGGGCCCATCTAAGCAACAGCAACCTTGTGGACTGGGGGAGGGGAACGCTTCAGGAGGGACACTTTCTACCCCTCTTCAAACCAGAGCGGAGGTTAGGATTCACTTCACTGAATGCCTGGAAGACCAGCAGTATTCGGTCTTCTGATAGTTGTCAGCTACTGAGCTGCTGTTGCTGAGTATATATGTACAGTGTGTAAAATTCAAAACATGACAAATCACAAAACAATTTCTAGGTCCAGCCAGCAGTTTGCTTACTCTCCTGGGAGTTTAAAGAGATCCATACCGCCTTCCTAAGTGAGTCAGAACAGCATGTAAAAAACCTCCAGCCTCTGCCATGAGAGCTTAGTCCCGTTTACTTCATGTTGAATAACTCAAGCAGAAAAACTGTCCTTGAAGGCATTTTATGCAGTTCGGGCTTTCATTCTGGAAGCTGCCATTTAAAGAAAGAAATGTACAAAAGAAAGGAATTCTTGGGTCTGAGCTATCCAAGTGCTGGGAGTGAGGTGTGACTGGCCCAAGCTGTTAGAAGTCAGATCTGGTGCTAAACTTCCCCTGTGTTTTGAGGTTTTTTTTATTTTATTTGATCTGGATATTTGGTTTCTGCCCATCTGTAGAAAGGAGCCCATTTATTACAAATAATAAAAACAATGTGGTGTGTTTTGTAGAGTCTTTCATGTAAGGTTCTGAACGCACATTGCAAAAGGTAATAAACTAAGCTCCCAACACTCCTGTGAAGCAGTATTGACATGCAGTATTGACAAGCAGCACTTGTTAAGTGAACTTCTTGATGTTTCCCCTAGTCCAGGGATAGGCAACCTATGGCACAGGTGCCGAAGGTGGCATGCAAGCTGATTTTCAGTGGCACTCACACTGCCCGGGTCCTGGCCACCAGTCCGGGGGGCTCTGCATTTTAATTGAATTTTACATGAAGCTTCTTAAACATTTTGAAACCTTATTTACTTTACATACAACAATAGTTTAGTTATATATTATAGACTTATAGAAAGAGACCTTCTAAAAAGGTTAAAATGTATTACTGGCACGCGAAACCTTAAATTAGAGTGAATAAATGAAGACCCGGCACCCCACTTCTGAAAGGTTGCCGACCCCTGCCCTAGTCCTTGGTTTTGCGGTGAATGTTTTTGACATGGTCTAGTTTTGATGTGGTCTGCTCTGACAACCAAACACATTTTGGAGCTTAATAAATGAAGCATAATGCTAATACAATAATTGTGTGGAGAATTGTCTGCCATCTCACCCTAGAAATGGTTCCTTCCGGTCAGGATTAAAGTACCCCTGCTTGCACAGCCATCCAACGTTGTACCCTGCGGCGTGGGTAAGCAGAGGATGGTGTCAACCTCAATAGCTCTGACTTAAAGGCAAAACTTGGAAAAGACCCCAAACACACAACAGAGAGTTGTAGCAGTCCAGAGACACAAGATCGGATTTACCACATGAGCTCATCCAAACACAAAGTTGAATTTAATGGATCAATCCCAAAAGTCCTTACTCTGTTTTTATCACCTCGAAACTCCTATTGAAACCAATGAGAATTTTGCCTGAATAAGGACAAATGAGGCAGGGCTTCAGGGTTTGGTCTAGTGGTAGTCAGCTCTTCTCTGGAATTAGCTCAAAGAAAATTATTCCCTTTGAACAGCAATGACACCCACTTAAACCCGCCCAAGAGTAAGGCACCAAACATCAGCTGTGTGAAACTGGCAGGCAACAGGTTTTTAAAAATACAGCCAAGTTAAAACCTTTTCAGGTGTCTTTGAAGATTTGTTTTGCTCGAGATCCTCTCATTCCTATTTCCAGCATTCATGCCTCATTTCTTTGCTCCAGCACCTTGCAGCTTAGAATGATGTCACTGTATGTGATGCACTGGCATAGACATTTGAATAGAGAACTTGATTTTCCTATCCAGCAACGCATTGCTCTTAACATGATTCCTTGCACCACAAATAAGGAGAACAAATCCTTCCCTTTGACAGAGTTTCTCAGGGCTGTTGCTACCTGTTCTTTCTTGTCACCAAAAGAGAAGCCCTCGTGGACTGGATGAATCCTAGATCTGACCAACAAAGATTCATAGGAAGCTAAGAATTGCTTTGCTGGGTTATGCCAAGGGACCGTCTAAATGAGTATCCTGCCTCCCAGAGGGATTCAAGGACAGAAACAATGCAGGCACCTGCCCTTACTCAGGGTTTCTGTTTGGCGTGGGTAACTTTACTTTCGACTGGTGGCTGCACAGGAGTCTCACCGGCAGATGCTGCTCCAAGGACATACTGAATCTGTTTACTTCCTGGCTGTACTGGCCACATACCCTCACTGGACAGCATCACCCATTCTGGGGCCATTGGGGCAGGATCAACCTGTCACCCTGGCAAACGTTTGGCCTCAGGTGCCCAGTGCCTGGGTTTACCATGGCAAAAGCCTGAGGGAACGACCCTGGTTCAGTATACAGAAGTACCTCTGGGGTTTGTGAGCTCCGATACCCTCGTTATCCATAGCTGTTTTGTGGCTGAGGAGGACAATGCCCTTTCACTTTGTCCTCTTTGGACTACTTTGCTCACAAAGGGCAAGAGAGGGAAATTACAGTGAATGTAGAAAGGCAGGAAATTAAGAGGGGCAGTCAAGGGGAGTTAAGTGTTTGCTCTGTAACTGTAAATCATCAGATAGGAGAGAAGCATTAATGAGTGTGAACTACAATAGAACCCCGTTTAGCCAACTTTCCGTTATCCAGCTCTCTGTATTAACCAAACAACCAGCGCACACAGGTCCAGAAGCGGGAGATCTCTCCTGTGGCCACTAGACAGCGCTGCAGCCTCACACGTTCCCATTCTCCAGATTATCCAAATTTTTGATTAGACAATCTGCCCTCGGTTCCAATTAGATCGGATAAACTGAGTTCTGCTGTGCTAGTTTTCAAAAGGACATGTTATCGCCTGCCCAACAAAAGAAGGCCCATCAACACCAGATGAACCACTGTGGAATATCAGAGGACAAAAGACTTTTGTTGGTTGCAAATTCCTCCCAACAGCTGACTTTGGAACTTGAAGCAGAGCGGAGGAAGGAACAAAAAGCCCTAATACGGAGGAACTATCTTTTATGCTACTTGGACTGTGCTCCTCCTGCATCCTCCGGCCCCTGTTCACCGCCACCCGTACCTCCCGCCTGCTCCCCTGAGGCTGCAGGTGAGCCTCTCTCCCTGCTCTCCTGCCCCCCACAGCTTCTGCCCCCGCAGTCTCCCCCCACAGAGCAGGTTGCCCGAGTGCCTGGCCCTGAGGCCCCCTGTTGTTGGGGGGCCCCATGCCAGGGCACGGTATGTTTCGCAGTAAATCCGCCCCTGTGGTTTTAAGAACACTTTCACAGCAGATTTGACAAAACACAAAGAAGGTACTAATGTGAGATTTCTAAGGACAGATACAGCACTCGACCCAAGGTTTAAGAATCTGAGAGGGACGAGGTGTGGAGCATGCTTTCAGAAGTCTTAAAAGAGCAACACTCCGATGCAGAAACTACAGAACCCGAACAGCAAAAAAAGAAAATCAACCTTCTGCTGGTGGCATCTGACTCAGATGATGAAAATGAACATGCGTCGGTCTGCTCTGCTTTGGATTGTTATCGAGCAGAACCCATCAGCATGGACACATGTCTTCTGGAATGGTGGTTAAAGCATGAAGAGACATATGAATATTTAGCACATCTGGCACGTAAATATCTTGCGATGCCGGCTACAACAGTGCCATGAGAACGCCTGTTCTCACTTTCAGGTGACATTGTAAACAAGACGTGTGCAGCATTATCTCCTGCAAATTGTAACCAAACTTGTTTGTCTGAGCAATTGGGCTGAAGTAGGACTGAGTGGACTTGTAGGTTCTACAGTTTTACATTGTTTTATTTCTGAATGCAGTTATTTTTTGTACATAATTCTACATTTGTAAGTTCAACTTTCATGATAAAGAGATTGCACTGCAGTACTTGTAGGAGGTGAATTGAAATATACGATTTCTTTTGTTTTTTTACAGCACAAATATTTGTAATCAAAAATAAATATAAAGTGAGCACTGCACACTTTGTATTCTGTGTTGTAATTGAAATCAATATATTTGAAAATGTAGAAAACATCCACAAATATTTAAATACATGGTATTCTATTAATTTTTTTAATCGCGAGATTAATCACGATTAATTTTTTTAAATTGCTTGACAGCCCTACTTATTTCCTTGTCCTCATCACTGAGGGACGGTGACCCTAGCCTCTGTTTGCCAGAAGCTGGGAATGAGCGACAGGGAATGGATCACTTGATGTTTACCTGTTCTGTTCATTCCTTCGGGGGGGGTGGAGGGACACCTGGCATTGGCCACTGTTGGAAGACACGATACTGGGCTAGATGGACTTTTGGTTTGACCTAATATGGCCGTTCTTATGAGTGGCTGTGTTTCTAGTTGGGCCTGGCTGCAATCAGTTCTTGGGCCTCATGCTATTTAACATTTTTATCAATTACCTGGAAGAAAATATAAAATCATCACTGATAAAGTTTGCAGGGCCATGAACAAAAAGGGGGAAGAAAGTGTTTTAAACGTTGGCAAGTGACATTCTACCAGCAAGATTTTCAGAAGTATAAAAAAGCCAAAAAGAGAACAAAGAGCCAGCAGCTGTGAAAGTAAAGCCATGGAAGGCTTATATGAAGGAGGGTGAGAATGAAATAAACTGGCAAAGACCCATGATAAGAGTACTAAAGACATTGATAAGAACAAAATCATTAAAGATGAAAAGGGGAAATATGGTAATCAGTGAGAAGAGTGGAGGAATTACTTTGAAAGGCTTATGAAAAAAGAAAATCCAAGAGAACCATGCTGTAGGATAAAACCAAACCTGGGTCTGGTGGCACCAGTCCTAGAAGAAGAAGTTGCAAAAGCACTGAGCAACATGAAAAATAAAAAAGCTCTCGGCTGCAATGACATACCAGCAGATGTATGGAAGTGCCTGGGGCAGCTAGGCATGAACATATAGACACAACTGTTTAATTTCATCATGGGGACTGAGAAGATGCCTGGAGAAAAATATTGGTACTAATGTGCTCTAAGAGACACAGAAGACTGCAGTAACTACTGCTGCATTAAACTCATGAGCCACATGATGGAGATCTGAGAGAAAGTTTTTGATAAAAGACCACAAAGGGATGTAAAGGTCAGTGATGATCCCTTTGGATTCATGCCAGGCAAGTTAACAGTGGATGCTATCTTTGCATTAAGATTGCTTGTGGAAAAATATAGCGAAAAGAAAAACCCTGAACACAGTATTCATTGATCTGGAGAAAGCTCATGACCATGTTCTGAGAGACATCTGATGGTGTATGAGAATGAAACAGACTCCTTTAGACTGTGTCAGGCTTGTCCAGGACTTGTATCAGGATGTCGTTAACAGAGTCAAAAGCCATGTACAGAAACTGAACAGTTTCTGATAAGAAGCAGAGTACCTCAAGGCTCAGCCTTAAGCCCCTTTTTGTTCACACTGGTGCTCAATGAACTTACAGAAACCATCCAGAGTGGCCCCCGGATGGCATGCTTTTTGCAAGGGACATAGTGCTCATGGGGGAGAGCAAAGAGGAAGTGGGAAAACATTTGGAAAGATAAAAGTGCATTCTTGAAAGAAATGGCATGAAAGTCAGCAGAAATAAAACAGAGTATATGGTCTGTAGAGTCAATGATACCTCACAGGAAGACAATGAGATTAAGTCTGGAGGATAGGGGAGGAGCAACGGTACAGAAAAATCAAGTACCTAGGTTTGATAGTACAGGATACTGGTGAACTCAATGGCAAATTTATAAGCGGAGCAGGAGCGGCATGGACTAAATGGAGAGGAGTGAGTGGAGTGATCTGTGATAGGAGAATGCCTAAAACTGAAAAGTTAGATCTACAAAACAATAATTAGGCCTCCACTTTTGTATGGATCCGAATGAGGAAGAGACAGGAAATGGAAATGTTAAGATGAATGCTTGGAGTTCCAAGGATATTCAAAACAAATGAATTAGGGGAAGTGTGAAGGTGGTATCAATTACAGAAAAGCTGAGGGAATCCAGGCTTAGATGGTTTGGGCATGTGCAAATAAGGTGTTAAACTTACAAGAAGTGGAGCTTCAGAGACAAGCTGGAAGACCCAAAACTGGATGGATGGATGTCATAGAAAAGGATATGATTAGTTAGAGTTCCTAAGGAACTGCTTCAAGACAGACTGGAATGGAGAAGAACTCAAAGAGACAACCTCACATAGATGGCCATTTGTGGTGAGACCAATGGTCATCTAGCCCAGTATCCTGTCTTCCAACAGTGGCTGGTGCCAGATGCTTCAGATGGAATGAACAGAACAGGGGAATTATCAAGTGATCCATCCTCTGTTGTCCAACTCCCAGTTTTTGGCAATCAGAGGTTTAGGGACACCTACAGCATGGGATTGTGTTGGTGACCACCTTGGCTAATAGCCATTGATGGCCCTATCCTACATGAATTTCTCTATTTTTTTTTTTTAACCCAGTTATACTTTTGGCCTTCACAACATCCACTGGCAATTGTGTGTTGTGTGAAGGAGTATTTCCTTATGTTTCTTTTAAAGCTGTTGATCTTGTCTCATCTCCTCTTTAACATTTGATTTAGTGAATGTAGTGCTGACAGAATGTGCCATGTTAACAGAGTAACAACTACTATTAACAAAGCTGTTCAGAGTACAGATATTCTATAGATAATCTTAGATATCTAAGGCTACGTCTACACTAGCACTTATGTCGGCAAAACTTATGTTGCTCAGGAGTGTGTGTGTGGGGGAGGAACCCTGAGCGACATAAATTTTGGCAGCATAAATGCTTGTGTGCACAGTGCTATGTCGGCAGGAGACGCTCTCCTGTTGACATAGCTACAGCTGCTCACTGAGTTGGTTTTATTACGTCGACAAGAGAACACTTTCCCGTTGGCATAACACGGCTACACGAGTGATCTTACAGTGACACAGTTGTATTGCTACAGCTGTGCTGCTGTAAGCTTGCGGATACAGACATGGCCTAAAAGACACCTATCGCCAGGGTATCGAAAGGCAGCACGACCTCCTCCAAAGGCACCCAGCCAGCATGCCCTAAACCCGAACTGGAGACCCCACTTCCGGGGTGAAAGTTAGATTAGTTTCTATGCTTTTTCAAATCATTGTCCATGGCACTAAGTCTAAGGCTTGGTCTACACTTACCCCCCAAGTCGAAGTAAGGTACGCAAATTCAGCTACGTGAATAACGTAGCTGAATTCGACATACCTTACTTCGAACTTACCGCGGTTCAGACGCGGTCCACACGCGGCGGTCAGGCTCCCCGTCGACTCCGCGGTACTCCTCTCGTAGAGCTGGAGTACCGCAGTCGACGGCGAGCACTTCCTGGTTCGATTTATCGCGTCCAGACCAGACGCGATAAATCGAACTCGGAACTTCGATCCCCAGCCGCCAAACTAGCGGCTGGGTGTAGACAAGCCCTAAGACACCAGACACCAGTGCAAGTTAGTGTTAGGGGTTCTTGGGATGGGCACACGTGCACTAGGAACTGGGCTGAGAAACACAAACTCATTTCATACAGATCACCAGAACTCCATACCTCATGACAACAAAGTTTGGTTTCAACTTTTAACACAACTGGCTACACCTTAGCTTCTTCAGTTTATGCTGGGAAAAGGTCAGCAAGGAGAACAAGTGGCTCCTTGTGTCAGATTTGCCATGAAAACATTCGTGTCTGCATGTTAGCCCCACAGGACAAAAACATCCATAAGAAGAAAACCAACAGCAATCATAATGTCAAATCATTGCCTGCTGAAGCAGTAAGAATCACAAAACTGGGAAACGGGAGAAGAGCAGAATGTAAAACTACAAAAGATCAATGACTGCCAATGGAAGAGAGAAAAATGCAGTAGAAGATCTGGATTAAGAATAAGGTTGTGAAAATCAATATAAGTATTTCAACCATCTGCAGCCCACTACTGTAAGTAAACCAAATGTTTCAGGGTTAAATTAACAATTCGTGATACTTAGGAGAAGGCGTTTTCCCTCACTAATTTATGGCCCAAATCTGCAATAGCTACTCAGGTGAGAAAGCAAGTAGCACATACCTACAATGTCCAAAAGTCCCTTCTGATCATAAATAAGGATTAGTACCTATTTTAACTGCAATAAACTAGACTATAAAAATAAAACTTTTTGATAGAAAATGGTGGGGTTTACTAGTTCATCCATGCAGAGGATTTAAAGCAGTCACTAGGTTTCTGGATAGGTTAAAAGAACAATCACTACGAACCTGAAATCTAGTTGCTTTAAAAAAAAAAAAAAAAAATGAGTAAGGCAGTTTCAGGTGCTACACCAGTGGTGGGCAAACTTTTTGGACCAAAGGCCACATCGGGGTTGCAAAACTAAATGGAGGGCCGGGTAGGGAAGGCTGTCTCCCCCAAACAGCCTGGCCCCTGCCCCCTATCTGCCCTCTCCCACTTCCGGCCCCGACTGCCCCCCTCAGAACCCCCGACCCATCCAACCCCCCCTACTCCTTGTCCCCTGAGCGCCCCCTCCCGGGATCCCCCACCCCTAACCGCCCCCCCCAGGACCCTACCCCCTGCTCCCTGTCCCGACTGCTCTGCCCCGATCCACACCCCCGCTCCCTGACAGCCCCCCTGGGACTCCCACACCTATCCGACTGCCCCCTACTCCCTGTCCCCTGACCACCACCCCACCAGAACCTCCGCCCCATCCAACCGCCTCCTGCTCCCTGTCCCCTGACTGCTCCCCTGGGACCCTCTGCCCCTTATCCACGCCCCCCCCCCACTCCCCGCCCCCTTACCATGCTGCTCAGTGCAGCAGGAGCTCGCAGCCCCACCGGAGCCAGCCACGCGCTGCCCGGCAGGAGCGGTGGGCCAGAGTGCTGGTGGTGCAGCAAGCTGAGGCTGCGGGGGAGGGGCTGGGGGCTAGCCTTCCTGGCCGGGAGCTCAAGGGCCAGGCAGGACAGTCCCACGGGCTGGATGTGGCTCGCGGGCCACAGTTTGCCCACCTCTGTGCTACACATAACCCTGTAAAACCAAAAAATAGACTAGGAATCCCCATCACATTTTGCTATTTTTAAAGATGTCTCTTTCTCTCTCCTGTTACTGTGTGAAAGAACCATAAACAGGTCTTCATGGTTCCCATATTCAAACGGACATTTAGACACCTAACCGCCCTTCTGCATGCAAATACTTGACTTGTGCATGCAGTCCCAGTAATTGCACACAAATTAGCTGCACAATTATACAAGACTTTCTGTTCTGCTTACTGTAGTTTGAAAAGGAAAAAGGAGAATATGATTCAAATTCAGCTTTGATTTAAATGGGGATATAAAAAGGTACACTTTGGGTGTAAGTTGATCAGTAGACAGGGAAGACAAATGCAATTTAGAATTCATTGGTAATTTGTGGGGCCCTGAGTCAGACCTGGTATAAACATCTACAGCTCCCACTGACGTTAATGGGAACTGGATTTCCTTACATAATAGCTAAATTTGACACACACACACCCCCAAAGATGGTGCTGGCATGTTAACGTTTTTTGGGGAGCTGTTTAATCCAACACCCTCCTGGTAATGATTTTTCCTGCTACACCATCTCTTTCCATGACCTTGGTGTGTAATTTACACTCATGTTGCACAGCCACTGAATGCCAAGTTGGTGTCCGTTACTGGATACTGCATAACCACTTACACCTTATATGCCACAATCCTCCAGCTGCTGTAGACAGGCAGCTTCGACTTCAGTCCATGGAAGTTACTTGTATGCAGATGCTGGAGAACGAAGTCCCCAATATGAAACTTACACCACCGTTTATGTTACCCCGACTTTGGCCTAGAGATTTTATGGGAGATGCAACTTCTCACTCCAGGCTGCATTTGCTGACGAACAGCAATTCACTGAGTTCCATTTGATGGGGAAAGGATTTCTAAAGGGCAATTCCTGGTCTAACTGAAGTCAATGACAGGACTCCCACTGACTTCAATGGGATCAGGCTTGGGCACTTACCATATCGCTGGCCTGAAGCGCTATGCAGCAGCCTGACCAGAACAGTGAACAAGAAGCTGTTTTTAAAGGTAAATGCAATTAAAAGGTCTTGGAAAAGCTCCTCGGTAGAACTGTATCATCAGGGCGAATGGTGTTCTCCAAGGGCCGGGTGGGCTTTGGTAATTCTTCAGCAATACAACACCTATTGGATTTGGCACTGCTGTAACCAGGCAGGAGTACTGCATGTCACAGAGTTGTGGAAATGCTTACCAAAGGCTTTCCCTGGAAAGTGCCATATGCTTCAATAGCTAACTGCGGCAATGGGGGGGGGGGGCAGGAGGGAGACATCTAAGAAAGCCAGTAGGGATTGGAAAAGGAGAGAAACCAGTAAGGGCAGCCAGATGGAACTACGGCCCACGGGAGCATCCTGACTGGCCCTTGAGCTCCCGGCCGGGGAGGCTAGCCCCCGGCCCCTCACCCACTGTCCCCCCTCCCCTGCAGCCTCAGCGCTCCGCGCCACCAGTGCTCTGGCCCGCCACGCCTGCGGGGCGGCGCGTGGCTGGCTCCGGTGGGGTTGCGAGCTCTTGCTGCTTTGAGCAGCATGGTAAGGGGGCGGGGAGCGGGGGGTTTGGATAAGGAGCAGAGGGTCCCGGGGGGCAGTCAGGGGACAGGGGGCGGTTGGATGGGGCGGAGGTTCTTGGGGCGGTGGTGGTCAGGGGACAGGGAGTAGGGGGCGGTTGGATAGGCGTGGGAGTCCCGGAGGGGCTGTCAGGGAGCGGGGGTGTGGATAGGGGTCGGGGCAGTCAGGGGACAGGGAGAAGGGGAGGTTGGACAGGGGGTAGGGTCCTGGGCGGGGTGGTCAGGGGACAAGGAGCGGGGGGGTTGGATGGGTCGGGAGTTCTGAGGGGGGCAGTCAGGGGGCGGGAAGTGGGAGGGGGTAGATAGGGGGTGGGGGCCAGGCTGTTTGGGGAGGCACAGCCTTCCCTACCCGGCCTTCCATACAGTTTCGCAACCTCGATGTGGCCCTCAGGCCAAAAAGTTTGCCCACTCCTGGACTAGGGAAAGAGGACAGCCCACAGGGACTGGGGATAGAAGAGCCAGAAACAGTAGCCAGCAGGGATTGGGAGAGGCGGGGGACAGCAAGAACAGACAGCAGGGATTGGGAGAAGAGCAGAGCCAGCCGGGAATTGGAAGCCAACGAGAGTGGCCAGAAAGAACAGCCAGTCGCTAGGGAAGGAGGGCAGCCAGCCGGGACCTGGGACGGAGGGCACCCAGCCTACTAACATGGGATTTTCTGTGAGCACAACTCCGTTTTTATTCTTCACAACTTCTCAACACAGCTGCCAGCAGGCTGCTTGTCTTGGATCTTTATAAATCTCCCCAGAGCAGGCACGGAGTTTTCCTGCTACCCTCTCGAGGGTGCCGCGTTTGAGTGCCGTTCTGAACTGGCAGTGGCTTTTGTCAGAGGAGATGGCCAATGAAACACTTACGCGCAGCAGACTCCAGCACTACCCAGTGGATTGTTTGAGCTAGTCAGATACTTCTGCAAGGGAGAGACGGTACAGTGGCTCTTCCTTGTGTAGGAGACAGAGCCCCTAGAGTCAGATCCATGTGACAGATGGAGCGGCTGTGTTCGGCTTAACTACAAAATACTGAAAAACAAATTCCTAATCCTCTCCCTCACATGCCCACTGTTCTGCTTTTGCAGATTAACTCCCCATCAGAGGTGGACCGTGCACGACCTGGGAAGCCCGAGGAACTGTAGCTTTGCTTCACTGCAATTCCCAGGTACACACTGGGCACTCCAGCTCCATCGTATGCTGCTTTTTTCCACATGAACGCAACAATTATCCAGTTGTCAATAGGAACAACTCCCACCCAAATGCACAGCACATATCTTTACTGATCCTCTCTTGGGTTACACAAGGGCTTTAGAAAACAACTTAGCACAGCAGCTGTATTAACCTATTTTAATACCCTCCATACAGAGCTCTCCCCCAGCAGTGTTGCTAATTGCTATACACCACGCTGCTTACCAAATATTTTATTTTTTTATATATATATTATATAAAAAATAAAATTCACATAAGGTTTTCCCTCCTGGCTCAAGGTTTCCAAAAAGTTCACACACAATTGCAGCAAGCTTGATTACGATTTCATTTGTTCACAGTGCGCCTGTCGTTCTGTTATCAGGGCATTTAACAGTAAAACAAACAACGGGTGTCAACAACTAGCACAAATGAAACCCACCCAAGCCATGGAATAAATATCCTCTGGCTACAGGTCACGGACTGTATTTAGGAACCTAAAGTATCAGGGGGTAGCCGTGTTAGTCTGTATCTACAAAAACAACATGGAGTCTGGTGGCATCTGTTAGTCTTTAAGGTGCCACCAGACTCCTTGTTGTTTTTGTAGGAACCTAAAATTCATGTAGCCCTATTTTCAAATGTACTGAACACCTGCAGCTGCCATTTACTTCAAAGGGAGTTGTATGTAATCAGAACGCTTGAAAACCAGGCCATTTTGATTTAGGTGTCTTAATATGGCATTGTCTGCCACACTTTAGGTGCCTACATTTGAAAATTTTAGCCACAGTGAATGAACATCTTTCACACTATATCCAAAAATCTCTGGACTTTAATGGGCCCTGAGTCTGATCTCACTTACTCGGGTATTGATCAGGAGTCACTCCCATGAAATCAATGGCACTGTAAGTGGGATCAGAAACAGGAACACAGGAAGGAGTGAATTTCAGAGCAGAGAACCATCCCGCTGCCTGCACCCCCACCTGAGAATAGACAGTAGGTGCTCAGAGACTACAGTGAGAAAGGTGATGATATAAAGCCTATATAGACTTGAAAAATAAAAACCATACCAACCCGATGAAGTCAACATTTTCGAGCATGGTGAGAGGGGAGAATATGAAATTGCAAAATCCCAGGAAGGGCTCAAGTGTCCTGTGTGCTGAGCACCTCCTGCAAGGTGCCTATTTCAATGACCGTAGCAAGAGATTCTCGGTGCCTTACCAGAACAAAGATAAGTGGACTGGGCGTTACTGCATAGCATAGAGCTCAGGCCAGCCTGCCCCACCTAGCATCCAGCTCACAACTTCTGCTGCTTCGGCTCTCTCACTTCTTCTACTCCAAGTTAGAGTTACAGGGTTCTTGTCACAATCAATTTATTGTTAAAATTAACAATTGTGGTTTTCCCCCAATGGAAATACGCAGTTGTTAGCACAAATAAGTATTGGGGCATACAAATACCCACATTTTGAGAATGCAAAAGCCTCTTTACATACAAGCACTCCCCTGCCCTGCCCACACTGCTTATTTGTAATCAATCTAATGGGAAGTAGCAGCTATTCAGCAGAGATACAAAAATGAGTATTGTTTCTCTAAATCAGTAGCAGGAAGCCGGGCAGGAGGGGGCCTGAAGAAAGTTCTAGGCAGACGCCCTACAGTGGAGAAGAGAAACAGTTTTATGGATTATACTAAAAGCTCCTATTTCAGTGTTAGAAGTGACACTTTCTAGGATTCTTTACCAGCGTCACATGACTTTGTGTTATATCACTGTGCTGCTAGAAGCATTTTTTAACCAAGAGGAGGTGTAAAACCAAGATATTTGAGCACCTCTGGTCATTAAATATCCCATGGCCCTTTCTGAAACAGCACTGATGTTAACCCTGGAATCTGTTCCTATTCTCAGAGTAATTGTTTTGCTCACCTACAATTCAACTGGATATGGTATTCTTCTAACAACTATGTTGTTGCCAAGATCTACCGCAAAGGGCACTGGCTGCTTTCAGTGATGGGCAGAGTGACCCCAGTTTGCAAGTATATAAAGCACTTCTAGCACTCAGACTTTTGAATCAAAGACTCTACGGAAATATCTGTTAGGCAGAGTGGTTAAAAAAAAAGAAAAAAGTCACATCAATCATCTTAATAAAAAAAATTTTATGTCCAGAGACAAACATATTTCTGGTCTCCGGTATAAAGAAAGTTTAAAGGTTATTGCAAAAATATTATAAGAAGATTCCTATAGACAGTATTACTGGTAACCTTACTGAATTTATAAAAGGACACCCTGTTGAAGGCCTTGCAATAAAAAAATGCCCTGCAGGTTAACAGCAGTTGGACTTGCTGGTACCGTAAAATCAGTCGACTAAAGATCTCACCTGATAAACTATAAATAAAAGCATCCATGTAACTCCGGGTTTATTTATTACACCACGTATATAATAGGGCATCCCACTAGCACTGGCCTATTTTCAAAAGGGCCACTGGCCAGTGAGTTTTGTTTTACAAGAGTTCAAGTGACCACGGAGCTCCTCCTCCCCACTAATTTACAGCCAGATTTTGCAGCTCTCGGTCGCGCTGAGCAGGACTTACATGAATAGCGTAACGGGGACACATTGCTGAGTAAGTACAATACTGTGTGCAATGCACTGGGCGTTACAGAACCTGGCCCTCACCCTTCTCAGCTCTGCTCTTGCTACTGGTACCGTCTGTTGAAATTGACAAGACTATGGCTTCCTGAATAGTCCAGACATCGAGTCCCTAAGCAATTGCAATACAGACTGTCCACAAGCACATATGCTAGGATTTTGGAGAGGAGACTTGAGGGGACAGCAGAAGAGAAGAGCAGAAGACTGCACTTCACCTCGCTGCCAGTTTCTTCCTCCTTTGAGGCCCCATGCTACAACCACCATTCTTCTGGCTGAGGAAAAGTGGCATGAAGTGGATTCACTTAAAACCTTGACAATGACATTGCGTAACCGGCCTAATGAATATCCTCACTAGGCACTTGATACCCATCCAGTGACTCAGCATGCTGCCCCTTCCAAGCTGAGGAGCAAAACACTATGGATACGTCTACACCGCAATGAAAGACCCAAGGCACAGTCACGGCTGGCCCGGGTCAGCTGACTCAGGCTGTGGGGCTATAAAAACTGTAGTGTAGATGTTTAGGGCTCTGACAGCCCGTGCAGGGGGAGGGTCTCAGAACCTGGGCTCCAGCCTGAGTCCAAGTGTCTACACAGCAGTTTTATAGCCACACAGCCTCAGCTCTGTCAGCTGACCTGGGCCAGCTGTAGGTCTTGTACTGCAGTGTAGACATACCCTATGAGTCTGAACCACACCTAGATTCTCTGCAACAGTGCAAAGCACTTAAGCACTAGAGATCTATGGGCCAGCTTAACCGCTTGGTTTCTGAAACAGGCAAGAAAGAAATGTTCAACGTTTAGCTTTGATGAAGACAATAGCACATAACTGACCTGTCACACATCTGTTCTTTCAGGGGTGGCCGAAGTGCAGTCCCCTCAGACAAAATATGTTCCACTGACATCTACATTATGACCTCTGGCTTCCCTCCTGTCCTTTATGAAGTTGCAGCCAACAGAGACTCCAGAGAACATCATGCAATGTTATATCCTGACTTGAGTGGCTGGCAAAGGCAGTCGGGTTCATTTTACGTCATTTAGCTTGGGCTTCTAGAAGACTGCCAACATGGCTCGCAGTTGGGTAAAGTTTGCGCACCCCTGCCCTGTCTACACGTCTATGACTTTCTAATGCACCCAGCACCATGGTATCTACGGTAGGTATCACAGGATGTGTTACACTTGGATAATGTTTTCCTATCTCAGCCTTTGCTGCTCTCCAACCAGAGCTGAATCTCCAAAGTTTTACACACCAGAGACTTTTCTGTGCAATTCATAGACACACCATAGTAACGTTCCAGCCCACAGCCAGGCCTTGACATCAGCATCATCTCCAGCAATAGCTTTACATAGCACAAGTGACTCAGGAATTGTGACAAAAAGCTATTACTAACTGGAAGTTTATTATAACCAGTGAATCACTCTCTATTAAGCCCTTTTCCAGGATGGACTCGATTCCATATTGCTACATTCCAGTATCTTACTAGGCAAGACAATGAACACTTCTCTCCATATATTTAACTAAAGCAAAGAAAATATGGAAGCCTATGGAATATGCTCTGGAGATTAAATTAAGTATTCCCTTCCAGCCTCCTCCAGAGGAGATGAACTAGAAGTCTACAGAACGTGCTTCAGTTCTTTTGCTTCACACAATGTATATATCCAGGCTGAACATTGTTAACTGGTTAAGAATTGAAAAGGAATTATGCTCATCTCAAATATAATTTTTAAAATTGATTCATCCATCAGTTTCTATATAATGGTACTAAGAGCATAAAATTTGGCTGTATGTGTTAATTAGTGTTGGGGCCATATACATATCTAGATATGGATGAACAAAACGTGTTCCCAATCCCATGCCCCCATCTAACCCATGTAACTGGGCCTCTGTTTCCCTTCCATAGGGGAGAGGGAGGACTTTCACTTGTGGGATACTGGAACATTCACCCTCCATCACCAGCCATATTTGACTCTCTTTGAACCCTTTTATTTCCTTTGTATCCCACTATGGACTCTTTTACTGTACCGCATTGTGGGACACTGCAAAAAGCACCTTCCAATGCCTAAAAATCAATCACTTGATTCATATCGTTTCAAAATGCACACTCTGGGGTTTGAAACTCTACTAGAAAGGAATTCCTCTTTTTTTTTTTTTAAGAAAGGGAAATCTATTAATAAAATTAGGAAAATAAACTGTATCTCCTCAAAAAAAAAATCTCACTAAAATATCAACTTTAAAGCAGCTCATCTTAACAACAATTCTCTCTGATCTTCAATGTGCATCTCTAGTGTTATATTCTGGCCATGATCCTAACGTAACTTTCACTGAGATTGCTTGGAGTTCCATGTGGTGAATGAGTGTAGAATATACACTAGAGAAGTGGTTCGCAAACTTTAGCAATCCGGGGACCCCCATTTTGATTTAAATTTTTTCAGGGACCCCCAAGCCCCCACGCTCACCCCCCACGCCACTGCATTCCCCAAGGTCCCACCCCCACCCCACCTCTTCCCACTCCCCACTCACTCCACCCCCCCCAATCGCTCGCTCTCCCCCACCCTCACTCACTTTCACCAAGCTGGGGCAGGGGGTTGGGGTGCAGGAGGGGGTGCGGGCTCTGGGAGGGAGTTTGGTGCCAATGGGAGTTCCCAGCCAATGGGAGCTGCGGAGTCGGTGCTTGGGGCAGTGCATGGAGTCCCCCTGCCCCCTCCAGGAGTTGCAGGGACATGCCAACCGCTTCCGGGAGTGGCGCAGAGCCAGGGCATGCAGGGAGGCTGCCTTAGCCCTGCTGCTCCGCTGGACTTTTAGCGCCTAAAATCTGCTGGTTTGGCTTCAGTAGCCTCTGGGAGATGGAGGAGTTGATCAGTGGGGCCCACAACCCCCTCGAGGATCCCCAGTTTGAGAAACGCTGCACTAGAGATCCAAGATCCACAGCATAAAACAGGGAGAGAAAGGAAATTTGACGACAGGAGTAGAGATTGTGTGCATCTCACACACACACACACACACACACACACACACACACACACACACACAC
>NW_020664446.1:4846260-4855019 GCF_002925995.2 Terrapene triunguis | reverse complement strand
ACACACACACACACACACACACACACACACACACACACACACACACAGAAACACCCATAAAAGTCACTCTTGCCCAGTAGAATTAAAACTTGCACCACCTGTATTAGGATTTCTTCCAACTGCAGCTACCAGAGCAGGATCATACACACAAGCTGGCCTTTTAGTCCATACAGCAAAAGGTGTCTGTATTTACCATTACTGGGGGCGAAACACACAAAGCAATGGATCCGTGCTCAAAAAAGTGACTTCAAAGCATGCTAGAAGTCAGCCTCAGAGTCCACTGTAGGAATGTGTTGCTCCCGAATTGTACGCCCACGAGAACGGCAAACTGTTCCCTTGGTAACGAGGCAGGAGTGACCTTGTCCTAGCGTCTATGTTTGGAAAACTTATTGGCAACCTGACATCACCCTTGCAGCTGGTGTTCACACGCTCAAGAGATGGGTTTGTAATCTCATGTGCATGTATACTGCCTGCCTTCTGTTTGCGCAAGAATGTAACCACTAAGAAAAGTTGTAAACAAAGTAAGGAAAAGAATAAAAACCCCAGGAAAAGTTTTCCTGGGAGGCTTTTTGCTTGAGGCTTTTGAAGCTCTCTAGCTACCAGAAACCTGGTGTTCTATTTCCTTTCCTGTGTCGTCACCACAGTCCACAGTCTGCATTAGAACCAAAAGGACAAAGTAATAGGGAGCAATTTGGATTTTATTGCTGCCACCAATTGGGGGCAGTTGAATCTAATGGTTCTGGCTGTCAGTTAATGGGCAGGTGTTAGAGTGCATGGATACAAAAAAAAAGTGACTGACAAGAAGTTTATCCTAACAATCTGAATAACCATGTAAATGAGAAGAGGTTGGCCACTTCGGAAAGGTGAGAGCATGTGTAATTAAAGCACAGATGAGAGGCTTTAAAAAGCACCTTCCTTATTGCTGCCCAGACAGTTCTGAGAACTAACTTTAGCCCAGCCTTCTTCCATCATGATCCTAAATGGTTAAAAGAACTCTGTCTGCTGAAGAACTCGCAGAGTTTGGCAGACTCCAAGGAAGACGCCTGTGGTGAATTCAGGCTTCCCCAAATCCCATTATAAATCCTTCAAGAAGAAATCCTGGAGCAGAGACAGGCCTGAAACCTAGTGAGGGCAGCTGCAGGGAGTACTGAGAGGAGAAAGTCTAGTGGTTAGATCAGTGGACAGGGTGTTATTTCTTCTGGGTTCTCATCCTGGTTCTGCCAATGACGCTGTGTGAATTGGGGTAAGTTCCCTTGAAGTCAATGAGACTTAAGCATGGGCTTAAAGTTAAATATTTGCTTAAATGCGTTGTTGAAAAGGGATGGACTGTTGAATCGGGACCAATGTTTGTAAAGTACCCTCAGCAGAAGTTCAAGTTCTAAAAAAGGCTATATGCAAAAGAAGACATTTGTTCAGTGGCAATCGACCTCTCTACTGCCTTAGAATCGTCGTTAATACTTCAAAGCAGCCTGTGAAAAATTCTATAGGGCATGGAAGCAAAGTAATTTAGAGGATTCTTAAACTTCTGCTTATGGAAATATAGTAAGATGACCCTGTGAAATGATAAACACCTGCCAACAGGAGCAAATATAAGTGTCAGGATTATAAACAAAGTTAGTAAAAACAGCTGCACTAAATACAAAGTCTGGTGATACTACAGGAGCTCTTGGGAAGATTGCAAAATGCTAGGCTGGGCTCTCAACTTGTCAGTGTTTTATTTCCATACAAATGGAAATTATAGATTCCTTCAATGCACAAGGGTTTTTAAACTGGCTGCCTGAGAATAATCAGACAAACACAATTCTAATTGCGTTTAGCATCGTTCATGCAAACCACCAGAGTGAAATACAGTTAAAAATAAAAAACAAACAAAAAATAGGAGAGAGATATTTAAAGGCAGGTGGGGGTGCAAGAGATGCTTTTAAAAGAAGAGTCATTGAGTGCGAGTCATACAGGAAAGACTGTTCCACGCAGCAGGAGCTGCAGAGGAGAAGGCTCTCATGCCAACAGCAGGGAGATTTTGTGAAGGGGAGGAGGCTGGTGCTAGATGAGCAAAGCAGTGTGAAGAGAATTCACCCTTAGGAACCCTAACTTATAAAACACCTTTAGAAATGAAATACACATATTTAAAATTTTGTTCCACTGTGGTCAAAGAGAAATAGTAGCAGACCCCCAGGAAAATGGAATCTGCCACAGTTCAAACCAAAGCCAGCTCATCAAAACCTAACTCCCCACACTACTGCAGATGTTCTGTGAACCCACATCACCCTCTCTCTCTGGGGTGGAATGAAGTCATTTCATACTGGATAAAACTGCAAACACTAAAGATTTACAGGTTCACACTCATCCATAAATTACTGACAATTTCCAAAGGTTGGTAAAGGATAAAGAGGGTATATTCAGGACTATTCAAAGTACAAAAAACTCAAAATGAGACACAGACTTGAACATTGTGGACTTTTAGAAACACTGTTGCAAAATCTAAACACAACTCACCAATTTCTCACTGCAACCTCATAATCTAATCAAACTGTAACACTGAAATGCAACACTTCATCAAAAATAACGATGTAGTTAAATCCTCTTTCGATGAAGTCTGCGAGCCAAATTCTGCTGTCACTTACATCCTCTCTGTTACCTCCCTGGGCCGCTCCATAATTGGGGGTGCCCCTCACTAACAAGACATTGTCGGTAAGGGTGTTGCACGGTTGTAATGAACAGAATTTCTGTCCTTACACTTTTTAAAAAAAATTTAAACAAGTGCATTATGGATAACATTTTCCAACCCACACAGTTGATCTTGATTGTCCAATAGCACTCATCTCTCCCCACGTGAGTATTGTGGGGCAATTCCTGTTCCCTCTTCTACAGGGTCGAGAGCCCCATAGGCCACGGGTGGCCAAACTTACTGACCCTCCGAGCCGCTAATGACAATCTTCAGAAGTTTGATAGCTGGGGTGCACCTGCTGGGGCTCAGGGCTTCAGCCCTGCTCCTGCTGAAGCCCCAAGCCCCAGTAGGTGTGCCATGTGGGGCTGAAGCCCCAAGCCCCGCCCCCCACACACACACACGGGGCAGAAGCCCTGAGACACTCCGCCCTCACTAGGCGGGAGCCCCTATGGCACCACCTTGCCGCAAGGCAGAGATCCTGAGCTCCCCCCAGCAGTCTGGTAAGTGGAGAATGGGGGACAACGTGCAGGGCTCCGCAAGCCGCACTTTAATGGTAAAAGAGCCGCATGTGGCTCACGAGCCATAGTTTGGCCACCCCTGCCATAGGCCATGGAAACTGTGCAGTTCCGTTGTATGGGGTGGAGGCACCCCCATGGGACACTGATCCCAGTTCTGTATCGGTGCCCTAAAGCAACTGGAGAGATGTCGAGCATGGCAGGGCTCAGGACAAGCCATGGGTGGGATGGGGCCAGTGGATCCACTGCTATCCAGACTCTATGAGCAGGGGCATAGTCAAGACAGGATCTACTGCAGACTTCACTGAGACCAGCATATGACCCTACGTGCCTATAAAAAAGGAGTACTACATTGGTGGTGATACCTGCTGAAGAGAAACTCATCCTGTAAGGGCCAGATTTTCCCCTTTAGAAGGAGAGCAGAATATCAGAGCCAAACTCCGCCATGTTTGGAATCTTGCCCTGTACAGGGAGATTTGTCAGAAGCAGAAATGCAACACAAGCACCAGGATGTGTCAAAACACCACAAGACCTTCATTTTGACTGGACACAAAATACCAGCTCAAAAACTTCCTCGAGCAAGGTGGGAATTTGGATTCGGAGCAACATACATATTTTGTGATTCCCATATAAGCAGAGTTTGGCTCCACACAACTTCACATTTCCCTTGCATTTCTTCTTTCTGAACTACATTCTGATCTCAATTACTCTGACAACCACAGGCATAACAGAGGACTGAATTTGATCCAATTTATTTCCAAAAATTTAACCATCACCACCCCACTTAATTTGATACTTGTTTCATGGATCAACCCTGCTTTATATCCCATGAACAATAAGATCCGCTGAGCCTTGCTCAGTCTAACACGCGTTCCGCGGTATCTACATTAAAACAATGACTGTTATTCCAAATAAGGGAACTTGTTGCAAACTTCTCTGAAGCTGCCTTGTTCTGGCTGGTTTATGTTAGGGAGACAAGACTAAACAGACCTTCACATTTTCAGTATTAACCACTAAAAATGAAAAATTGGTTGCTTGTTTCCAGAGTGCAGATGTAGGAAAGTTCTACACAGTCAGCGGCCTCTTTTGGAACCCAAAGTACAACGCACACAGCATTAGGTATTTACTTCTTAAGAGTCACTGGGCCAGATCAGCTGGGAATAAACAAGTGCATCTCCCAAGGGCCCCAATGGAGTTCCTCCTGAATTACACCACATTACATTCCAGCTGCTTTTCCTGCTATCCCCCCCCCCCCCCCCACCCACCCTTCATTTCCATTGGTGCATAAGTCACATTAGTTAGGCTGGCCCATTGAATACCACATTAGGACAAGTTTTGCTACTTTGCCAATCAATTGACATCCTATGCCCATTGTTGCAACCACCGAAGTCATAGATTTCAATGGGAGCAAGACCAGATCACACCCTCGTGTACAACTTAAGCTGTTGTTTATGTCACCTCTGACTTTGGCCCATTGTTTACCCTTGTGCTCCTACAGGAGCTTTCTTAAATGCCACCCCTTTCTATGTCTGAGAGTCCCTCAGTTAATCCTTACTTTGTTACCACCACGTCTAAATACCCAGATCCTGTTGGCTCAACCCTGATTGACAGCATTACCATGTTCGTCTATGTGGCAATGCAATATGAAAAACAGATGCAAATACTGTCTGGGATGCATCACTGTAACCCCCTTTGTTTTTATTTGACAGCAGAATTTTCATACTGTACCTGTGGTTTCAAAGGAGCTACAGGTAGTGCAAGTAGTTCAGTGAACCAACTCATCCATCTGTGGACCCCTATGCACTCAGTTACACTGGTACAAGTCAAGAGTAACTCCGGCTAGGTCTACACTACAGCGGGGGTCCGACCTAAGATACGCAACTTCAGCTACGTGAATACCGTAGCTGAAGTTGCGTATTTTAGGTCGACTTACCTGGCTGTGAGGACGGGGGAAAGTCGACCGCTGCCGCGCTGCCGTCCACTCCGCTGCCGCCTCTTGCCGCGGTGGATTTCCGGAGTCGACGGCAGAGCAATCAGGGATCGATTTTATCGCGTCTTCACTAGACGCGATAAGTCGATCCCAGAAAATCGATTGCCTGCCGCCGGACCCTCCGGTAAGTGTAGATGTACCCTCCAGTGAAGTTAATCAATTGTGTTCCACAAGAATCAGATCTCTACATTCAGAATCAAATTTAGGTAAAACGTATTTAAAAATCTCACCCTTCTCAGTGCCAACCCCCTTCATAATAACACAGCGTCGTTGGCAGTCTGCTCAGGAGAGGCACAAAGACTGAAACAGAAGTGCAGTGGTACTGCATTTTAGGATGTGCATCAACTACCCTGTAAGGCCCCAATAACTAGACAAACATGGGGTGTTTCAGAGCAGAACTGGAAGTATATTGGCAAAGCTGTGTGGGGAAAGTTGGATCTAGTCTGTCCTGCATAGCCATACTAAAATTCACCAGTTTGGCAAAGAACAATTAAAAATGGACTGTGGGTCCAATCCTGTGTACACAGACTGCATCCCAGTACACAGAGTGTTTAGAGTGCCAATAGAGCCCAGCTGGGCATCGTAGTTGTTCTGTGCATTCAAAGTCAAAGCTTTCCAAAGAGATGCACAATTGTGTGTCTAACTTCTGTCTGTAACTACCACAACAGCACATGTGAATAGGCTATTTGCAAACACAAATGGCCAGTTAGATGCATTAACTTGCCATTTTTGTCTGCAAATATCTCATTCATACATGCAGTTACGGTAATTAGGATTAGGGTTAGGCACGGGCAAATTAGGGATGCAATCACTTGCACATTTTGAAAACCAGGGCCTTAAACATTCAAATTAAAAACAGAAATGCAGACAACATAGAGGCATCTTTCCTGATACCCACATAATCCCCAGCAAAGAAAAAGAACGGTGTTCCAAATTGTCCAATCGGGGGATACAAAAGGAGAAGCTGAGTTTAAACAGCAGCTGACTTCTTCCCATAAGACTTTCCATGCAGTTTCTAACTCGGTGCATTCACATGTTCCTGCAAATTTTTCCATATTTAATCACTGCTCCTAATTTGGTTAGGAAGCGAGCAGGCTATTTTGGAAAGAAAAATCTACTTGCTGTTGCTAGCATTTTGTTTGATGAAAACCTTGACTGCCATGAAAACACAGGTCACCATTAAAAAAAAAAAAAAAAAGGTGAGACAATGAGAGGTGCATAAACAGGCAGGGATAGTCTAATTTTTGTCAAGGTCCAAACTTCTTGAGCAAGGTATAACCCAGGTCCAGACTCCGGAGAAAATAATAAACAACAACAATAATGCTAATAAGTAAATAAGATTTCGGGGTCTGTTCAAAAGCATCTGGTGGACTGGATTTGGCCCATGGTCCACCTATTGACTACTCCTGGCTTAAGATATGGTGGCTGAGTGTTTCAGGCAGTTGACTACAATCCTGAAGGTTGTGGATTTAAGTCTTGCTCAATCTCTAGTTCAAACTGCTGCAAAACGGGTACCTGATCCATCAGGTTAGGGCAGTCAAAGGTGATTGCGTGTGATGCTGACCACATCACTCCCTTGTGTACTAGTGGCTATGAAACAGGTGCCTTAACTGCATCAGCCCACTGAGTCATTGGTTTGGGGAAACTTTGACTTTGATAAACATCGAAAGGTAGGAGAGATGGGATTATTTATCCGTCTCTTTCGCCAATACTTAATTTCCATTTCTCAGCAAGATCTAATCTAAAATGGTGAAAGTTATAACTAGATTTTTCCTTTTACCAGAATTAAATGTGACAGGTCAAATTCTACTCTAAGTGATGCCAGTGTAAATCCAGAATAGCAGCAAAGGTTTAATGGCTTTATCAATTTACACCAGCACTGATGAAAGCAGAATCTGGTCCAGTAAGTAAGGGGACACCAGTAGTCCTTCAAAATGATGTCCAGAATCAGATCACACTTAAAACGTTCTTATGCTGTAGTATGATATCCATAAAGTAAATGAAGAATTAATCCAAATAATATCAGGTTGACCAAATCTAGTCAAGTATCATATACTAGGATAGTTTGGACTCAACCAAAATATGCTTACACTATAGATGTATGTTCCCTAAAACATGAAATTAATATGTCAAGTTAATTTCATGCTCCTCTAACCTTCGGTTGATTATCACAAATTAAATTTTGTGCTCCTCAGTCAAGGCAGTTAAAAATATATTAAAGGGATCATGTTCTAACGGTTGTTATTAATAGCTTTACAGTGGCCTTCACTCAGAACAGGCAGGAGCTCGCTCACCTCCAATGCATTTCCCACAGGATAGACAGAGCCCCAGCACTTTGGCCCCAGCAATTTACAAACAAAAGTGGTTCTTACTGTTTCACCTAAACCAGGGGAAAAAAATATGCAAAGTATGATATGGAAGTTTAAAGCAAACTGTGTTGAGAGGGGAGATAGAAGAAAGCCTGGAAGCGTATGGTTAGTAGGAAAGTATAATAGTATAAATAGATCCTGCTGTGTAGCCATTATTCCTACTTTATCATGGAATCAGAGAAATGTAGAGCTAGTCCACCTCCCTGCAATCAGGGCTGGTGCAAGGATGTTTCGCGCCCTAGGCAAAACTTCCACCTTGCGCCCTCCCCACCCCAGCTCACCTCTGCTCCACCTCCTCCCCTAGCCCCGCGGCGCCCCCCCCCCCCCGCCCTGAGGTGCCCCCCCCCGCGGCAGCTCCCCACCCCAGCTCACCTCTGCTCCGCCTCCTCCCCAAGCATACCGTCGCTGCTCCACTTCTCCCGCCTCCCAGGCTTGCGGCGCCAATCAGCAGAGCGGGGCGGCGTGCTCAGGGGAGGAGGTGGAGCAGAGGTGAGCTGGGGAGGGGAGTTCCCCTGCGTGCCGCTGCCCCACCCCCTTACTTGCTGCAGGCAGCCCTCCCCGCACCCCCCTGCCCCAGCTCCAGCTCCCTCCGCCTAAATGCCGATGACGACTGGGGCGGCCGAAGATCCAGCCGCCGGGGTCGCCGCTGAAGAAAATGCCGCCCCCCAAATGCTAGCGCCCTAGGCCACCGCCTAAGATCACCTAATAGGTTGCACCGGCCCTGCCTGCAATGAGGCAGGATTAACTATACCTAGACACTCCCTGACAGACAGGTGTTTGTCTAACCTGTTCTTAAAGCCTCCAATGATGTGGATTCCGCAATCTCCCTAAGTAAACAGTTCCAGGTCTTAACGATCCTTATAGTTAGAAAGTTTTCCCTAATAGCCAACCTAAGTCTCCCTTGCTGCAAACTCAGGGCTTGCCTACATGACGCGACCCACTGACTGTCACTGCGTCCACGTGGTGAGTTACTGTACGGCCATCATCTTTATTGAACGTCATCTTATTGATTTCAGACCAATTCTCCGGTGTATCAAGATCATTTTGAATTCTAATCCGGTCTCCCAAAGTGCTTACAATCGTTTTGTAAGAATGATTTGTAGAATTTATAAGAACTCTCTCCACACCATCATCCAAGTCATTAATGAAAATATTGACTAGCACTGGCAGGGCCGTCCCTAGCCATGTTGGTGCCCTACCCAGCCCCCTAGCGGGGG
>NW_020664446.1:4786309-4846160 GCF_002925995.2 Terrapene triunguis | reverse complement strand
CAGACCTCCACAGGGGGGGACGGGGACTTGGGGGAAACTGCCCCCCGGCCCCAGCCCGCTCCGCTCCCCTAGCTCCCAGACTTGGGGGGCGGGGGGGAACCGCCCCCCAGCACTCATCAACGGCAAGGCTGGGGCCGGGTCGCTCCACTTACCACGCAGTGAGTGCAGGCCCGACCCCTGCAGCAGTCCTCAGGGGAGTGGGGGCGGGGCGGGGGCAGAGCAGGGGCTTTGGAGAAGGGGTGGAGCGGGGGCGGGGCGGGGGCGGAGCGGGGGCCGCGGCGCGGGGGGGGAGGGGGGGGGGGGCTGGGATGGAGCAGGGGCAGGGGCAGCACGTAGCTGCGCAGAGCACCAGGAAATGTGGTGCCCCAAATTTCCTGGTGCCCGACGCAGCTGCGTACTTTGCGTATGGGTAGGGACGGCCCTGAGTACTGGACCCAGGACAGACCCCTGTGGGACCCCTCCCAGTCTGACAGCAAACATTGATATCTACTCTTTGAGAAGGTTTTCAGCCAGTGATTCACCCACCTTATAGTAATTTCACCTAAACCACATTTCCTTAGTTTGCTTATGTCATGTGAGACTGCAAAAAGCTTTATTAAAGTCCAGCCATCTCACATCTACTGCTTCCCCTCTACCCACTTGGTTGGTTACCCTGTCAAAGGAGGAAATTAGATTGGTCTGACGTAATTTGTTCTTGACTTATCACCTTATTATCCTCTAGATGCTTGAAAATTGATTTAATAATTTGTTCCAGTATCCTTCCAGGTATCATGTTAGACTGACCAGTTTAGAATTCATCTAGTTCTAATATTCCATTCCCCCAATTCAGATCTGCCCTGCAGAATTACAGGGGCTTTTCTGCTTTCACTCCCCACCCTCAATCCATAGGGATAGAGCCAGGAGTGTCAAATCTATAGGGTTAGAGCCAGGGGTGTCAAACATATGGCTTGGATCTGGCCTGCGCAACAGTTTCATCTGGCTTACAGACTTCCCGTGAATCTTTGGGCTTGTCTGTGTGACCCCAGAGTGCACTCTAACTCTCCCATGTAGACCCTGCTAGTGTGCGCTGATGTAGTCCTATTTCACACAGGACTATATCAACATGTACTAAGGAACATTTAGTGCACACCAGCAGGATCCACATGGGGGAGTTGGAGCACAACACACTGGTGCACTGGCAGGAACAGTGTCTATTTGATGGGGTAGTCTGCCCCTTAAGGATAGTGGAGCCTAATGGTCAGCCCTCCCCAGCATGTGGCACTGCATGGCCCTTTAGGAGTTTGAAATGTCCAGTTACATACACACTAGGACCTGGGAGATACTGGGAGAGAGGAAGCAGTCCCGAGAGGAAGACATGTTTAGAAGGAAATACCATTACTCTTTCTTAAAAGGCCAGGAGCCTTGGGAGGGAGGATGGCCCAAGCTCCCCTCTTGTCCAACCAACTGGGGAGGAGCTGGGAGAAGGGGACCAGCATAAATCCTGCCTCCTTCCTCACAGCAGAGCAGACACCAGGAGACATCAGTGGGGCAAGGTTGGTCTGCTGAACTCCCCAAAGTCTGAGGGATAACTAAAGCAAAGGGGCCAGCCGAGGGAAAAGCTGGCCAAGGCCAAGGCCCTGATGCAGAGAGGAGAGCGGAGGTCTTTTGCTCAAGAAGGGCCAGAGAATCTGGTTAACAGAACCCAACTCCAGAGAGGGGAGCCGGGGAGAGTCCTGTTTAAGGAGAGAGCAAGGTACTAACTCCAAAGAGGACAGCTGAGGGCTTCTGCTTAAGGAAGGCCAGAAAGGAGTAGCCCGGAGAGGGAATAGGAAGGATTCCAGAAACGGAGACTGGCTACGGACACAGGAAAGAGGAGTCTCTTGAAGGAAAGAGCCAGAGGTTTCTAGTGGGATTGAGCCTGAGACGACCCATGTCCCTGTGTGTATCGGAATCATTAATAAGAGGGGTGCTCTTTGTTAAAAAGGTCTGTCTGGTCTTCCATATAACCCGGGGGAGGGGAAGCAAAGCAGGGCCCACCTGCGGTGCCACACCTGGCCAAAAGGTGGCACACCAGAGTGGCCTCTATGCTATTGTAACCCACATACCTCCTGGGTGTGGTGTTCTGTCCCATCTAGTGGCACCAAGACCACTTAGAGAGATTAATAAGTCTGCTCTACAGCCTTAACTAACAGACAGTTAGCTTTTAGCTCATGCAGTAGAGGCTCATACACTAAGCTCTAGAGAACCCAGGTTCGATCCCGCCCACCGATGACCAGGGTCTGTCGGTGTTACACTATCAGAGTCTGTGTGTTTTTACAGTGCCTGTCACAATGGACCCCATTCCTGCACGGAACAGCTGGTACTACTGCAAGGTATGGTTACTGGATATTTAAAGGACCACCTGTTGCCATTCACAGCCAGATAAAATGCATTAGCATCTGGATTTTTGTGTAACAGTGACAGTTAGTGGTCACAGTGGGAACATATGTTTTGAGTCATCCTATGGGACCCACACCATCCATTTCTTCTATTGAATAGTTAATTGATATAAAAAGCATAGAACTGATGGATCACGTGCCTATTATCGCTCTACTTGTATATTGCACCCCATACTCCACAAACCACACCTGCATTTGAGCAAAGGATTTAAGGACATAAGAGTTCTTCATTCCACCCCCATCCCATCAATGTGTCGCTACGCTACTCTGAAAAGACCATTTGTAGCGTATTGCGAATGCACAGATCACCTCTGCATACAGAGAGGAGTATGAGGCACACTCATTCATTTCAGTATATTCAGAAGCTTGTTTTTCTGGGAGAAAAATCACTGTTTGAAATCGTCCATTATTTTCCCCCTTGTACCAGAGAGGAAACAGGCTACACATTTTACCTCTGATTCACAAAATAAATTCTCCTCAGTCCACTTTTAGTGACTCATGGAAGTGACTCACTCATACGCCTCCAGGTGGTTTTATTCCCTCACCATTAAAGACAGCATGTCCCTGGAAAAATGCCCTCTTCCTCTATTCAGAGAAAACAGCAACACGTGCGTGTTACACAGAGAATGGAGCAGTGTTCCTCAGAGACCCTGGCCCAAGTTCACACCTGGTACAACTCCCTTACACTCAGCTAAGTTACACGAAGGCCGGACTTGAGCCACATCTCTAAATTTCACTCTTTTCCCCACTAGAGGCTGCTAAAACAAAAGCCAAATAAGAACTCCGCTCCATTCCCTGTGTGGTCCTGGAGCTCACCTTCAGGCAGAGACAGGACTGTGGAAAATGTAATCCAGAAGGTGAGGAAGGAGAAGGGAGGAAATTCACCAGGACATTGTGATTGCTCTGAAGGCTGTTTAAAGGGAAGAGCTAAAAAGGGTTTGTGATGATTCGGATTAAATGGGGTGTGGGCAGGAGAGATCACCTGATTCCTGCCCCCACAACCATGGGCAATAGAGGAGGTGGAATTTAGCTGGCTTCCATCTTCATAATCATGTGGGGAGGAAAGGCGGAAAAGAGCAGCTAGTGCCCATCCCCAGGACCATATGAAGTGAACTGAAGCAAAAGAGCCTCTGGAATCTGCCTCTGAATGCCCAAATAAACGTGTTAGTCTCTAAGGTGCCACAAGGACTCCTTGTTGTTTTTGCTGATACAGACTAACATGGCTACCCCTCTGAAACCTGCCTCTGAATATTAGTAAATAAGAGTTTCCCAAGGTCCATCCTCCTATGACCACAATATGGGGGGCCTGGGGGGTGAGATGGATTGGAGGGAGAACTGAGGAAAGAAAGGAAGTATTGCAGGGAGGGAGCAGGTGGGGAACGTGGGGAAGAGGATGACTCTAGAATGAGATTTCAGAACAATGCAGGAGGGGCAAAATCAGAGTGTGTAGGGTTGGGTTTTTATAGTTTTAATTAAAAGACAAAAAAAGACATGAGAGATTGACAGCAGGCATCACACCAGCATCCAATTCATATTTGCGACTGAGGGGTGGCAAGCTCAGAAGGCTGATGTTTTCAGCAGAACGGCAGCAGATCATGGAATAATCTCAGGAACATGGAGATGCCAACTATCTTCCAGAGGGTTCAGAAACGAGGGGGCAAAAATACCACAAATCCAATTGGTAGTGACAATACATGGCTGCTTTTCAGCAGCCTGTCTGAAATAAGTTGGCGTGGCTCAGCATGGTTCACAGTGGACCAGCTAGGGACTGAACGCCTCTACAGATGGTCTTTTCAGATCAGCGTGGGGGCACACTGGTGGGATCCGGTAGAGTGAAGAAGTTTGCACTGTTACTCTATTCATTCTGCTGAAAAGAAAGGATTCCAGTCCTCACGGCTACACTCTCAAGTTTAACCTTCGGTGAGGATTAAGGGAAGTCAGAGATGGAGAAGACCTACTAGATCACTTAGTCCTTGTATCTGCCAGTGCCAATTTAGTTTTAAAAAGTTGTGCAATCTGGAGCTTCTACCACTTTCTTAGGAAGGCTATTCTCCAGCCTAATGCATGTGTCAGAAAGTTTTCCTGATAATCAATCTAATTTTTTCCTCTTAATTTCACCCCATTAAACATAGTTTCCTGAAATATAACTAGGAGAAGTCATTCCTCTTTATCTATATTTACACACATCAACTCTGCCTAACCTTACATGCCCACTGGCCAAGTTATCCATATTTAGCTCTTTTAATCTTTATTCCCAAGACAATCCCTCCAATCTCTCTGATAATTGCATATTGCTCTTCTCTGAACCCCTTCCGTCTTATCAATATCTTTCCAAAGATGACATGCCCAGAATTGAATGCAATAGTCCGGGTGCAATCAATTACACAAATACAGTCAATCATTTTACAGAGAAATGAAAGGAGAGGTCAAGCTAATGGGAGAAATTCATTTAATTTCAATGGTGTTTGCAGCCATGTGTCACCTCACTATTTCAGGCCCCTGACTGTTTGTAGCCATTGTGTAATGATTGCAGATGGAATGTAAGAGAACAGGGTGCAAATAGTATAGTTAGCATAAAGATAAAACTTATTACATCAGCTCATGCATCCAGGGTTTATATCCCCTTCTCCATAATGTCACACCCAGAACTCCCATTAACCCCTCATGAAGAGAGAGGAGAGGAGAGGATCTACCTCTTGCTGTACAGCATGCCCTCAAGGGATGTTTCTATTTAACATTTATCATCCTTAATTAAGGAAGCAGAAGGGGGAAAACCCAAACAATTATGCTGCCATTAACAGAGACATGCTGAGCAGAGGAGGTGGAGCACTCAGTTCCCATGGGAGAGGAGAGAGGCGCATGACAATCAGAATTACACCCGCTAGCTTAACTGTAGCTACACCAACTCTGAACATACTCAGTCATGCAATTCGTTAGGCTATGTGATGTGGAGCAGCTCTGCTGTGCTCTTGTGTTTATAGAACACTGACAGATCCTAGTCGTCGGTGGGCAGGATCAAACCCGGGACCTCTGAAGCTAAATGCATGAGCCTCTACTGCATGAGCTAAAAGCCACATGGCTCTTAGCTAAGGCTGTAGCAGACTCATTATCTCTAAGTGGTCTCGGTGCCACTAGAGGGGGACAGCACGACACCCAGGAGGTGCCTGGGTTACATTTACTCACAGGAATAATTAGAAATGGGCCTGAGCCACAACACTAGATACTTCGGTCATCTTTCATCCAAGGATCTCAAAGCACTTAATAAACGTCAACTGAAAAAAACACCTAATACCCCGGTGAGGTAGGCATGAGTTATAATCATTTCCAGAGAGACCAACTGAAGAACAGAAAGATTAAATGATTTGCCCAAGTTCACATAAGTTAGTGTCCCAGTCAGGAATGGAATCCAGGAGTCCCCCCCCACACACAGGTCCCAGTTCCCAGCTGTAAGTCACACTTGCTCCTATTATACAACAAATCCCTTTTATACTGCCGGGCTGTTCCTGAGTCAGTCATTAAAATGCGTAATAGATAACCTATCAACAGTGCCAAAGAATTAGTGAATTTAATGCTAGAATGAGTGAGTATTTACCAAATAATATTACTAGGGGGGCACACAGGTCCAGATAATATAAGAGCCTACAGATAGCATCTCCAACACCACACGCTGGTTCAGTATTGACCCAGAAAAAAAGAGCACTCGCTACTTAATCATTACCTGAGTTTTCTTTGGGAATTCCTATTGATCAGGCCCAATCCTACATGGCTTATCAACAGAGACAGGCCCAAACCAGAACTCAAATCCAGTCACCGCTGGAACTTTATGAAAATTCAGACCTAGAGCCAAACTTTGCACCTCAGGCCCATCTATACACTGAGCCTGGATGAGATTCCAGCACAAGAGCCAGCGTATAGCAGCAGGCATCAAGAAACAAGCCCAAAACAATCTTGTAACAGAACAAGCTTATTTAGAGACTTAGTGAGGTATACCCACTATCAGCATAAAAAGGCATCAGTCCAATTACAGAACTTGGTAAAGAGTGGGGTGATGAATAAGTAAACCTGAGATGTTATTAAAGTTGAATGTGAACAGCTTCTTTCTTCTGCAGTAGCTCTGAATAGTAAGGCTGAGATTTGTCGGAGTTAAGATTTAATGAAGGAGAAAGACATGAAAGTCTGTGAGGCTGGTTTGGTTATTAGCATTGAAATTCCAAATTCCAAAGGGGCTGCCAGACAGTATTATTCTTAATATACTTAAACACAGATTCAAAGGAAGCTGCCAAATATGGTTACGTTTTGTGCTCCCTTGTTTCTACTACTTTCTAAGAAAGCTGGAAATAACATTCCATTCCTTGCCCAATTGGTTATTTTTATGTATTTAATTTTGCCTTTAAAAAAAGAAATCACAGGGATCCTGAAGTTATGGGCACCTGGCACTGCTGCTCGGATACAGAAGAGAGACACAGAAAGGTTGACAGGCAAATAATGCAGATATACAGAAGAGCCACAAGTGGGTCTTAAGATGGCAGGTTCTTCGGGGCAGGCACTGCATCTTCCTACAGGACCCTGATCCTAAATAATAATAATATATGGAGATATACCCATCTCCTAGAACTGGAAGGGACCCTGAAAGGTCATTGAGTCCAGCCCCTTGCCTTCACTAGCAGGACCAAATACTGATTTTTGTCCCAGATCCCTAAGTGGCCCCCTCAAGGATTGAACTCACAACCCTGGGTTTAGCAGGCCAATGCTCAAACCACTGAGCTATCCCTCCCCCTAAAAGGCTACTGCAATACAAACTACAACAAGACTGGTTATTGCTGTTTAAGGGCCTGATTTCACTCTCATTCAAGTAACGGAGGGCTCGTCTACACTTACAACGCTTAGTGAAGACACTAACTACGTTGGCGGAGAGCGTCTCCCATTGGCGTGCCTGCTCCACCTCCCCGAGAGGCGGTAGCTATGTTAACAGGAGAAACCCTCCCATCAACACAGTGCTGTCTATGCTTGGAATTCAGTCCCTATAACTGCCCTGCACAGGGGCGTGGATTTTCTACACCCTCGAGTGATGTAGTTAAACCAACATACCTTTGTAGTGTTGAGCCAGGGCTCAGAGTATTGCCTTTGATTAGAACGTGAGCTGGTTTACATCCTAAATTCTCCTCCTCTTTATTTATTTTAATTAGAAAAAAATGTGGAGGAGATGGAGGGGGAAAAGTCAGCTGAGCTGAAAACTAGGAGACCCACATTTGGGACTAAAACGACACTCCAGATCACTGTCATGGCACCTGACAAAGAGAAAGAAGGATGCTAGGTAGCTGCTGCATTCTTCTTCTCTCAGTCCCTTCACAATGAAACGCGAATGTCCATCTCAGAAGCTACCTTGGCTGCAGCCAGCATAGGAGAACAGAACAAACATGGCAAAAATCTGCTTGTTAATGGAGGGTAATTTGTTCTACAGCTTACAGCACATCTTAAAGGAGCCCAGCTTCCATAGCTTCTGTTCCCAACTTTATCACAGGGTTGCTATCACAGGGTATGCTCACCACTCACGGTGCCTCCCATTGGCCATCCTGGGAATTTGCTCTGCCAGCTGGTACTCTCCCTCTGGTGGCATCTTCCCCCTGTCTTGTCTCAGGCTGCAGCCCAGCTCTTGGTGGGTTGGCCCTCTGACCAGGTCACTAAGGTCCTCCCTTTCCGGGGAATTCACACACTTTCCAGACCTGCTGTCTGGGTGTTGTCTCCCATGTCCTGGCCGCCCCCCCACCAGGGGCTGGCAGGAGAAACCAGGCCTGTCCTCTACACTGGGTTTCAGTCCAGGGACCCTCAGCTCAGCAGTCCCGGGCTTCCTCTCTCTGCCCTCACTGCTCCTTCCCTGGACTGCTTCCTACCACTGGTTCCCCTTCTCTCTCTGGGTCTACCGGTTCCAAAACCCTGCTCCCTCTTCCCAGGGTGTGACTGCAGCCAACACACTCTGCAGTCTCACCTCCCAGGGAGTGACTGCCCTGTCCCAGCAGCAGCACAGGTGAGCCAGTTCCTAACCAACCAGTCCCCAGCTCCCTGGCTCCTTGTCCAGGTGTGGCCTAGGGAGTTAATTGGCCAGTCTGGTCGCCTTAACTTCTTCCAGCCCCGTGTGGGGTGGACACCACATCACAGTTGTCATGTGACTTTCAGCAAGTTACTTGACTTCTCTGCGCTTCATAGTGCCCATGTTTTGAGATCTAGGGAGGAAAGGTGCAAAGTGGCATGATGACTAAATTTGATCAGAACAGCTGAGTCCGTTGGCCCATTCCTATTAATCCTACCCCTTGACAAAATAATTCAGTTCTTTTACTGTTGTACGGTATGCCAGGAAGAGAATAGAAAGACAGAATCCTGAAGCTTCTGTTCAGGTGGGAGATGTTGGCAATGCACAATGCTTAGCAAGTTTACCATATATCCCCGACTTCCTTCAGTCATCGACAAAGAACACATACAAGCCCTGCTGCTGTCCGGGGTAGTGAATGTCTCTTAACATTAACCAACTCCATTAACATCAGTAAGGCAGAAGCTGACTTCTCTAGTTCACCATTCCCTGATAACTGCAGAGAAACAATCATTAAACTAAAAGTGTGGGGAGGAGCCAGTTCCTTTCTACACACTGGGAGAAATTCACCCCAGTGGAGAGGTCCAGCATGAGGACTAGCCGCTACTTAAGAGGGCTTAAGTAGTACCTACATGGCTGGCCCTTTGCACAGAAATGAATATAACCCAGCGAAGCCATTTTACAAGCCCAGCAAAAGCCAGAAACAAAAACTTTCCATGTTGACACACTTTTATTTTCAATAGTGATACTATCATTACATTAGTCAAGCGAGAGCTGAACTGTCAGGGCTGGGTTTTTTTATTTAGGATTATTTACAGCAAGGTTTATCTTCCAGATTTGTAATATTAAATTCCTGTCTCGGAGAATTGCTTTACTGCCTGGGATGTGCAATATTAAAAAAGAGGTGTCATTCTGCTGCTTGCCTTTGCTTATCGCTGTTCAGAAGGCCCATTACGTGCATGCATCCAGTGTTCCCACTGTTGGTACAAAGTGCAGAATTCGTACTTACTCCTTGGGGGCCAATCTGGAAACATTCTGAGTGCTCTCAACTCACAATGAAGTCTACCGGAGTTGAGGGCACTAAGCCCCTGGCTGGATCAGGCCCTGTCATTTTAAAATAAGCCATTCTTTTGAATCTAAATGATCAAGTACCTTTAACATAGGGCATAAAACAACAAAAATGCTTCATTTTTCCTGCAGACATTTTATTTTATGCAACAGCTCACACACTAGTCCTTTGAAAAGACTCAGAAGAGAACACTTCAGTTTTCTTTGCAGAATACTAATTCGGTCTATATAAGTTCCTTGACTGAAACGTACAGAGGCAGCACAATCAAGCCAGTGTAGTGGGACTCACTGATGATGAAGAAACCAATGTACTGTATCTTGCAAGTGGCCCTTTCTTCCAGGAAATAAACTGTACACAGAGGCCATGGTATAAGGCAGTACATCATTTCCTGGGGTGGAAATAAACTGATGGAAGCAGTGCAACAAGGCTGCCTTTTTGACTTTATCAGCTAGATTCAGGTTATATAACCAGGCTCTCGGTTCACAGCTGCATGGCTATCACAACCCAGGGAAATTACAGAGTTCTGAAAACTCCAAGGGTCATATTCTGATCTCAGTGACACCAATGCAAATCTGGACTAACTCCATGGATTTACATGAATTGTTCCACATTTATACTGGTGCAGTTGAGAGCAGAATCTGGCCCCAAATGCACCAGAATGAAATGAATCAAGCCAATAGACTGTTGAATCATAGTCTGATTTCTAGAATACGTCAAACGCAGCTTCAGTCTTTAAAAAAGAGTATCTCAATGATTTAATTTTATCAAAATCAAGATTAGTGACTAAATGTTTCTATTACATTAGTATAAATCTGGAGTAAATCCAGTTGCCCCACTGTAAGGGCTTGTCTATACTTAAAACACTGCAGCTGCAACACTGTAACACCGTAACACTTCAATAAAGATGTCTGGGTACTCCATCTCCCTGAGAGGCAGTAGCTAGGTCAACAGGAGAATGCTCCTGCCAACGTAGCACTGTCTACACCAGTGGTCTCCAAACTTTTTTGATCGCGCACCCCTATCAGTAAAAAATTTTTGAGCACGTATCCCCTGCCGCGCTGAAGCGCAAAGAAAAAAAAAGCCGCTCCTTCTGCCACGCACCCCCAAGGATCCTCTTGCGCATCCCACTTTGGAGACCACTGGTCTACATAAGGGATTAGGTTGGCTTACCTGCATTGCTCAGGGGTGTGGATTGTTCACATCCCTGAGCAGCATAGTTATACCAACCTAATTTCCTTGTGTATACCAAGGCTACGTAGGGTGACCAGATAGCAAGTATGAAAAATCGGGATGGGGGTGGAGGGTAATAGGCGCCTATAAAACACCAAGCCCCAAATATTGAGGCTGTCCCTATAAAAATCAGGACATCTGGTCACCCTAGGCCTACGTCAGCAATTTGAATCCAGATGAGGGCAGCAGCATTCCAGAACCGGCATCCATCCAATGGCTAGTTGGTGGTCTCAACCTAACTGCAATTTGAGATCACAGAAAAAATTCCCACTGTATATGGCTGGTTTGTCAGCAGTCTCAGCAAGATAGGCCATGGAGAGTGAAAAACCATCTCATCCCTGGAGGAGAACCCACCCGTCCACAGGTCAGGAGTGAGAAATATTGAGCCAGGTTCTGTTCTCGCTATATCACTGTAAATCCAGACTGGCCTCACTGACTTCAAATGAGTGACTCTGGATTCACACTGGGATAAGATTGAGAATTAGACCCTGGGGTTCTCCATGATTCCCTGCTGTCTTGGGCCCTCTCAGAGTGCCACACCTAGATACCAAGGATCCTGCCTTGAACCCCTTCAGGAGAAGAGATGCAGAGGACTCTTGCTTCTTGGTCATATAGTCTGGCAATAGTTATTGTATCATTTCATTTTTGTGCCCAGTCACCAGGAATCCCGATGTTAGATGCTAGTTAATCAATTCCTAGAGCAGTCAATTCAGCACCTTCTCACCCCCTCCATCCCAAAAAGACTTAAACTTTCTTAAAAGAGCAACACTTACCAACATAAATATGGCCAATACTTTATACCTCCCTTACTAGTATTTCCCGTACTTTTCCCCCCCTCACAATACTCCGTCTCCCCAAATAAGCTCCAAAAGAGTAGATGCCTTAGCTGGCTGGTTATGCCAGGGAACAGCCATCATTGTGACATTTTAAGTGACAGTTCCACAATCAGGTAAATTTTTTAATCCAAGAGTATTATTAATGTATTTGCCCACTCTGACAGAATGTACATCCGTATTCACACCCTACACACTACTGTAATAATTTTTGTGCATAGTAAATTCATAATTTGCTGTTCATTATTGTCCTGGTAAAATATGTATGGCAACATTGTATGGGAAGTTATAAGATTCCACTGTATGGTGCTCTTAACACATGTTCCAAACTGAGGTTAGCAAACAGGTCTGTCTTAAACAAAGGAATGGGTGCTCTGCTTAATTGGCATTTAAACAGTAAACAGTCATCAAGCAGAAAGGGAAACAAAGGAAGCTCAAACAGGTGAGAAAAAAGCAGCAGAGAACATCCTTCCTCATAGACTTTTTGTCTCCTGGTACTGAGCTGAAACGGTTTTTCAAGAGGGGGACTGAAACTATAAAAAGTAGGGACAAACACCCCAAGGCACCTCTCTTTCTCCCTCTCTCTGGCCATAGATTCACTGCATCTGAAGAGACAAAGGGAAGCAGCTACTGGACTGGAGGAGGGGTCCTGACCTAAGGAGTTTGGTCAGTAAGACTGCTGAAAGCATGTAGTAAGAAAATTTTGCTTTGAATGTAACACAGTTTGTTAAGTGAGGCACCAGCCGCGTTTTCATCTTTATTTTTCTTGTAACCATTTCTGACTTTTATGCATGATTACTTATACTCACTTATTAAATACAAAGAGAGAGATTTTAAACGTCTTAAATTGTTTTATCTAATCCAGTGTGTTTAAATTGAAGTGTCTGGGAAACTCCATTTGAGGAGGAAAGTTGTGTGCATATTATTTCTATTAAAGAAACAACAGACTTTATATAACTAGTACTTTTCCAGGAGAGAGCTGGACAGTACTGGATATACATTTCTGGGGGGAAAAATCTAAGACTGGGGATGTGTTGGGGTCACTCGGCAGTATAACTAAGGCTAGTGTGAGCCAGAGTGTAATCCGTGTGTGGCTGGCTGGCAGGCTGCAGTTACACACAAACACTGAGGACGTGGCTTGCATGGATCTGTACTGGTACCTGTGTACTAGGAACTGTGCAGTTCAACATATTCATAAATGATCTGGAAGAAGGGGTAAACAGTGAGGTAGCAAAATTTGCAGATGATATAAAAATTACTCAAGATAGTTAAATCCAAAGCTGACTGCAAAGAGTTACAAAGGGATCTCACAAAACTGGGTAACTGGGCACCAAAGTGACAGATGAAATTCAATATTGTTAAATGCAAAGTAATGCACGTTCAGGGCCGGCGCAACCTATTAAGCGACCTAGGCAGTCGCCTAGGGTGCTAACATTTGGGGGGCGGCGACTGCGGCGGCCGGATCTTCAGCCGCCCCGGTCATTGGTGGCATTTCAGGGGCGGGACCTCCCGCCACCTCTGTCAAGGGCAGCATTTTGGGGGCAGGACCTTCCACCGCCTAGGGCGGCAAAAAAGCTGGCGGCGCTCCTGTGCACATTGGAAAAACATAATTTCAACTATACATACAAAACGATGGGATCTAAATTAGCCGTTACCACTCAAGAAAGATCATGGAGTCATTGTGGATATTTCTCTGAAAATATCCACACAATGTGCAGCAGCAGTCAAAAAAGCAAACAGAATGTTAGGAACCATTAGGAAAGAGATAGATAATAAGACAGCAAATATCATAATGCCACTATATAAATCCATGGTATGCCCACACCTTGAATAATGCATGCAGTTCTGGTCTCCCCATCCCAAAAAAGACACATTAGAATTGGAAAAGGTGGAGAGAAGGGCAACAAAAATGATTGGGGAATGGAACAGCTTCCACATGAGGAGAAATTAAAAAGACTGGGACTTTTTAGCTTGGAAAAGAGACAACTAAGGGGGGGATATGACAGAGGTCTATATAATCATGAACAGTGTGGAGAAAGTAAGTGTAATTTACTCCTTCACAGAACCCAAGAACCAGGAATCACCCAACAAAATTAATAGGCAGAGGGTTTAAAATAAACAAAAGGAAGTAGTTCTTCACACAAAATGAACAGTCAACCGGTGGAACTCATTGCCAGATGTTGTGAAGGCCAAAAGTAGAACAGTGTTAAAAAAAAATTAGATACATTCATGGAGGATACAATAGCTATTAGCCAAGATAGTCAGGGATGCAACCACATGCTCTGTGTCCCTAGCCTCCGGGCTTGTCTACATTACCTGCTGGATCGACGGGTGGTGATCAATCCAGCAGGGGTCGATTTATCGCGTCTAGTCTAGATGCGATAAATCAACCGCCCAGCGCTCTCCCGTCGACTCTAGTACTCCACCAGGGTGAGAGGCACAGGTGGAGTCGACGAGAGAGCGTCAGCCGTCGACTTACCGCAGTGAAGACACCGCGGTAAGTAGATCTAAGTATGTCGACTTCAGCTACGTTATTCACGTAGCTGAAGTTGTGTAACTTGGATCCAATCCGCCCCTTCCTCCCCCCGCCCCCAGTGTAGACCAGGACTCTGACTGCCAGAAGCTGAGAGTGGATGAGAGGGGATGGATCACTCAACGATTGTCGGTTCATTCCCTCTGAAGCACCTGGCATTGGCCACTTTCAGAAGACATGATACTAGGCTAGATGGACTATTGGTCTGACCCAGAACGGCCGTTCTTATGTTCTCGTGTATTCTGGAAGGCCATTTGTGAGTTACAGGTGGGAGCTACTTCAGCAAGGCATTGTAAGGCACCCAGGGGTGACACAGCTGCTTATTAGTCTGGATTGTACCCTGGTATGTCACACCCACCCCAAAGGTCCCTTTATCCAATACAGCAGCTACTCTATCAAGTGCATTTAGATTAATTTGGAAGCTGGATACCCCCAGTGCATTAGCTGGAATTATTACATCCAAGTGCACAGCATGAAAGGTATTGAAGGCAATTTCATTAGGGCTCCATTAGGGATTAAGCAGGTTGGCCTTTTTTACACTCATGAAAACACCAGAGAACAGCTTTGGGCAATGATTTGAGTACAGTGCTACAAGACTAAGCTATGAATTCATATTTACAGGGAATGAATCCCCATCAGAATTGCAGTTACCCAAATCGAATCACATTTTAATCGATACATCATGTATAAATGTGTGTCTGGATATCTACAAACAAACAAACAAACTCAGAAACAGGACACCACAGGGTTCCCCCCAGCCAGGAAGGTCCGCAGACTAGTCCAAAAGGGCTGTAGGCGGCTGCACAAAGCTGGATCCATAACACCTCCACTGCAAATGTGACTATGGCTAAATTAGCCGAGGACTCCTTGAAAGCTTCCTGTCGTATATCAATAGACCAGGGGTTTCAAACGCGTGGCCCGTGGACCTCATGCAGCCCGGAGTTATTCCCTGCGGCCCGCCATAGGCGCCGACTCCACCAGCAGCCAAGCTCCCCTCCCCCCCAAACACACCCCAAGCACACAGAGTCCCCACTCCTCCGCCTACCTCCCAGCACTTCCCGCCGCTTGGCGGCGCTTAGGACTTTCCAGGAGGGAGGGGGGAGGAGCGGGGACGCGGCACGCTCAGGGGAGGGAGGCGGAGAAGAGGTGGGGCCGGGATGAGGATTTGGGGAAGGGGTTGGAATGGGGGCGGGGAAGAGGCGGGGCAGGGGCAGGGCCTCATGGACTAGACGAGCAGTCTGAGGTATGAAGTTCAGCATGTGTAATTCTTTGCTGTGAGTAGTTGGGAAGCAGGGCCGGCTCCAGGCACCAGCTTGGCAAGCAGGTGCCGGAGAGGGGCGGCAGGTCCAGCTGTTCCGCGGCAATTCGGCGGACAGTCCCTCACTCCCGCTCGGAGCAAAGGACCTTCCGCTGAATTGCCGCCGCAGATCGCGTTCCCGGCTTTTTTTTTTTTTTGGACTGCTTGGGGCGGCAAAACCCTGGAGCCGGCCCTGTTGGGAAGAATGTTTGTTAAAAGTGGCAACGTATTTTGTATGAATAGTTTTAAAAGTTCCTGCCATTACAGCTATGTTGATAGACTGTTAGTGTAGATCATCAGTATTACTAACTATCCCTTATGTAGTTAGAGGTGTTTATATTTTATTATTAAAACCTCTCTTCACATTACAGTTTTTAAAAAGTTAATACATTGACTTTTAATAGCATACTATATTATTCTTCATTTTTGACTATACTTTTGTATCGTTGTATGAAAAGGTGTCAGTGATGCGGCCCTTGGGCCACTGGACTAGTCCTCATGTGGCCCTCGTGGTGATTGGAGTTTGAGATCCCTGCAATAGACCATTCCATGCTTGTGCAGTCCTGGCCCCATGGATTCAGTAGCTGGTAGCCCTACCCCCCCAATACGTAGCTTTCAGGTGAGTAGGACACAGAAAGGAGACGCCAGAAAACAAGAACAAAACAACAACAAATACAAAGAAAAACCACCACTTGACAGGGAAGGGGGGAAAGGACATGAAGGAGAAAAAGACAGTAACTGTGTCAGAGAACAGTGCAAGACTGGGGGTCACACATCCACCTGCTAATATCTCAAGAGGGATGCAGCGCAGGGTCTGCATGAAACTCAGCAGGACTCCCCACTCCAAGTGTTCCAGGGGACTTACCAAGTTTTTCTGGTGTGAATGAAACGAAACACTAGTCTGGCCACATTCCCCTCAAGGTCTGTAAGCAGCCTACAGTTTAAAACAACGTAAAAAGAAGAACTGACCTATCTCCAGCGTCCAGTTGACAAACCTATGTTTAGTGGGTTTTCCTTTCTCCGTTAAGGGAACCATGCCTAGGCTCAGCTGCACCACATTACAGCAGGTGAGAGTGGTGATGTGTTACCAATATTTTAAACAAGGGGATCCTGCAAAAAATTACCAAAGTTAACCAGGGTACTGGGTTTAGCAGTGCTAAACACCCTTGCAGAAAGTGGCCTTCAGCCACTGGGGAGTGTCATTCCCTCTGTTCTACTTGGCCTTGGATGACCTGTGCTCAAAGAGCAAGTGAACTCTAGCACAAGGGGCTTTGGTTCAGTAACGACTCAGAGAGAAGAGCAGCTCCTATTGAATCATCACCACCACCACTTGTTGCGGCAGCTTGAAGACTGGTCTCCTTTTCAAGTATTAGCCCATCTCGATCTTATGAGAGCTGACAAGGTCCAAAGCGAAACTGGTTCAGCTGCATATTCTTATTATGCTAGCAAAAAGCTACGCAATATAAAACGACCACCTATGTTCAAGTCTCCTACATTTGATCACACAAGAGATTGACTTTTACAAGGATAATGTAGAGTATCTGCCTTAGCTAAACAGAAAATTCTGTGTCCCCATAAAGCTGTCATGACATTCTGAAAATATGGCCTTATTGGGGGAACACGTTGTAATTTTATATCCAGCTATTTAAGAAGACGGAGGCCAAACCCTGAATGACAGACACTTTGATGGGAAAACACATGAATTAAACATAACGATATCAGCAAAATATTAAAGCAGAACTAACCATCGAGACCTGTGTGTTGTACTGATAACAGTGACACTTTGCACGGATACGGAGCCTTCCCATTCAAGAATCTCAAAGTGCTTTATGAATATTAATTATTGAGCCTCACCCTACCTCATGTGCGGTGTGTAAATATTATTACCCCTTACAGACACACATTGGGTATATGTACACAAAGAATCCACAATGGAGGCCAGCAGAAAAGTTAGGAATCCTGACTCCAAGCCCACTGCTCTAACCGCTAGGGGAGGGTCTCTCAAAAATCTTCTAACCATCAGGCCCCACTTGTGTCAAAGCAAGTGAGCTCTGGCCCCACTTTCCCATGTGCTAGAAACAATATTCAGGCAGACCAACTAATAATGAACTACATCTCTACCCCAATATAACGTGACTGGATATAACACGAATTCAGCTATAACGCGGTAAAGCAGTGCTCCGGGGGGGGGGCAGGGCTGCGCACTCCGGCAGATCAAAGCAAGTTCAATATAACACAGTTTCACCTATAATGCGGTAAGATTTTTTGGCTCCCGAGGACAGCGTTATATCGGGGTAAAGGTGTACTCGGACACTAATTTATAAGTACTTATTGCATGGTGTTTGCCTGAAACATCAAGAGACAGAAGCTGGTGTCTGTGCAGGTAGGTACTTTATCCAGATGTGGAGAGATGGACCCAAAGTGAAATCGGGGAGTGACCTGCAAATCTCCCCAGGAGAACAAGTGGGAACTGGGGCAAAAGTGCAGCCACCCATTCTCTCTAGCCTCCCTCCACCATCCGAGGCCCCATTCTCCCAAGGCTGTTCCCTCGGGGCTCCCGTCCCCCCCGCCCCTGACTATCTTTCCTCAGATCCCTTGTGCACATGCCCAAGGGCCCCCCCCAGCCTGTTACTCTTCAGAGCCCTCATGCACACACACACAATCACTGAGCCAGGTTTCTACCAGAGTCCCCATTCCTCCCCCCCGCCCAGGCCTCTACCTCACCCTGTTCCCCACAAGACTGTTCAAGCACCTCCCTGAGGCAAGGCACTGAGGTGCTGTCAGTGGCATTTTCTTATTCCAAAAACCAAATTAACAAAGTAAGATAGTGTTTCAATCCTGCCCTGCCCCCAGCCCAGACAGTGTGCAGTTGAGAAAGCCTGCCCTAGATGATACTCTACTGTCTCTGTCCAGTGCATAACACCTTGGTTATAGTCTTATCAGGGCCGGTGCAAGGATATTTTGCACCCTAGGCGAAACTTCCACCTTGTGCCCCCCCGGAGCATCGCTTATTATAAACTTTCAAAAATGAATACTGCATAATGTGGTATTGTTCATTAGAATTAATACACGTTCGGCTTGAAAATTCATAAATTTCATTATTTAGTCTACATATTTAATGAAAATAAATGACCTTGGGTCTCCTGCACGTGTCCCCCATTTCCCCTCTTTCAGGATTTCATTCCCTCCCAAAGTTAATTGGATTCCGTCCATTGGAGACTTCAACATTCCCTGAAACACTGGAATTAACTGGATATGATGACATTCTGAAGTTATCATGGGAAAGGTCCCATGACGGATGGGGGGAAAAAATTAGTGAAAGTCAATTGAGCTGAATGCAAGTCCCCACAAGCTTGGCCAAATACTACTTGAATTTTACATTCAATTATCCAGTCACAACACTGGGAATGGACTCTGTAGTACTATTCATGCTAGTATAGTAATAGCATCATTATTAGTCCACACTTTATAAATCACACTGTTATAAAAAGTAACATTCTCATCTCTTCCTGATGACATCAAAATAAGGAAATAAAAAAAGTCCTTGCAGGCCGAGCTAAATATGATCAGCTAGCACATACCTCAATAAGGCCCAGCCAAAATAGCTACTTGCAGCTACAGAAACATATCCGAATGGAAAAGTAGAGAAGCAGAGGAAAAAAAACCCATCAACTTGAAGAAGATGCAAATGCTATTAAAGGAGGTGATCTTAAATTTGCAGTGGAAACTGGAGATGCTGTCAGAGAGCCAGCTGAGATTGGTAAAATGTGATAGGTCGAGCACACAAAACTGAATTTCAAGAGGTTGCAGGAAGAGGTTGAGAAGCTGAGGCTGCACCAATGGATGGATTATCCTGCTTTGATTGGTAATAGCACGGTGTCTGCTCTAACTACAGACAGAAACAGCCAATACACCAGGGGTATCTGACTGAACTTTGACAATGTTTAACATTCAGTTCCCATTTATTGTGTTAATACAGAGGTAATATTTTAGACATGTTTACAGGTGGGCTTGTGACTTGAAATCTCTTTGTCTGGTACTGAATGGAGAAAGCTGAGTGTCTACTGGCAAGTTCTTCAGCTTTCCCTGTGCTGGAAAAAAATAATCTGCTCTTCAACCTGTATGTAATCCTGAAGTGAAACTGACAGCAATGATCAACATTTATAATTATTTTATGTTGTGTGTAATTAATAGTAAATATTGAAATGTTATATCATTTACAAATTCTTCATCTTGAAAAACAATATCCATCAAAAAGGGAGAAGAGGATAAGAAATGGGAAAGGGCGATGGATTTCTTCACAATTTCTGAAAATCCCTTCTGATCACTTTTACCCATAATTTCTAAAGATCTGCTGACAAAGTAAAATTGCATTGTATTGATTTTGTGTGTGATGTGAGTGTATGTATGATCAATTTCTAAGTATTGTTCCCAATGTTTATATAAACAATTCAAAAGTTCACCATTTTTCAACATAAAACAGTTATTTCTGGCTATCAGTTAGAGGAATGAGTTCCTTATTTTGGAATAGGAAAGGAGTCTAGTTTTCTGAGTGATAATTTCTGCACTTATTCAAATCAACGCTCACACTATTGCATGTACTGCAAAAGGAATATTACTTTATATCACCAAATAAATAAATTTAATACTTTATTAAACAAAATATAGATAAGATAGGTAGCGACCAGCACTCTAAGATGACCCCAGTTCTATCTTTGAATGAAATAAATGTGTCCTTCATGTGTCCAATTTGGAAAATGACAGCAAAGATAGGGACAAGGCAGGAAAAAAGATGATAGATCAGGAAATCTGACTGGTCAGATTTTGCTACATACTGCAAATCCTACAAAATCAGATGAACATTTTGAAACAACCAAAAAGCAACAGATGGAAATCACTTTTATCGGAAGACCCTCCAGAAATGAAAATACCACAACGGAATATGGAAAATAAAATAAAATTCACTTTGAAAGGGGCTCTTATTTTCAGCAACTCACAGAAGCAACTGGTATTGTCCAAAAATGTGGAATTTCATTGTCTTTATAATTAGGCAGGACTTAATAACATGACTCAGTATAAAAGAAAAAAAAAGGAATTATTATAGAAATGATTTTTAAAAATCAAGTCTTAGGGACTTGAAATAGAGTGGATGGGAAAGATCCAATATCCCACTTCTTTTCCTCTAAATTGAGCATCAGCATCATACAGACGGCAGCAAGTAGTGGAGGCAAAGGGAGGATGAAAATGACTAACTTAGCCTGAACGGAGGCTGGAAAAGGGCATCTCCCAGGAGCTACACACAGACTTCCTCCACTCACATTGTCATCTCTTTGTACACATTGTACTATGGAGCTAGTAAGTAATTGTCCCGGAGCAGGCTCAGGGCCCTGAGCCTGCTCTGGGAGGGGTGGCGGCGGCTCACACACCTGGGAGCCGCAGAACCCGAGCACAGTGAGGGGGAGCTGGGGGGCACGCCTGCCTGGGCTGCGGCCCGGCGCCCCCCCCGGGGGCTCCTGCAGCAGATGCATGCAGGCGGTGGCCCCCATGTGCCCCCCGGCTCTCCCCTCGCCGCGCTCGGGCTCTGCGGTTCCTGGGAGTGTGAGCCGCCGCTGCCCCTCCCAGAGCAGGCTAAGGGTCCCGCGCCCCAGCGGCAGCTCACATGCCCAGGAGCCGCAGAGCCCGAGCGCAGCGAGTGGGGAACCGGGGGCACACGGGGGCCGCTGCCCTCATGCATCTGCTGCAGCCTGCAGGACCCCCCGGTGGGGAGGCGCCGGGCCGCCCCCTGGGCAGGAGGCGCGGCTGCTCCTCGCTAGCGGCGCCACCACCTTTGCAGGGCTGCTGTTCCCCTGCGCTGCGTCGGCTCCTCCAGGGCTGGGGCTCGCCGCCCCCACAAGCCGACGCTCTGGCTCTCCGGTGACTCCGGAAGGCAGTTCCTCCCTGCCGAGCCAGGGCACCACTTTTTGGCGCCCCCAACCACTTGGCGCCTTAGGCGACCGCCTAGTTGTTGCACCGGCCCTGAGTCTTATAAGAGCCACTAAGGGCTTGTCTCCACTTGAAATGCTACAACGGCACAGGGGTTCGCCCAGTTAATCCACCTCCCCGAGAGGTGGTAGCTAGATAGGTGGAAGAATTCTTCTGTCAACCTAGTGCTGTCTACACAGGGGGTTAGGTCAGCTTAACTACATTGCTCAGTATTGTGGATTCTTCACACCCCTGAGCACCATGCCTGGCTAGACCTAACTTTTTAATGTAGGCCAGGTTAATGCAAACCAGATTTACTTGCATTTGGTCTGAGGGACTGAGAGCAAATGTTAAACATCTCCTAGCTAGTCTGTTTTCCTGTCCTCCTCTCTCTCTCCTATTTTCACTGTTAAATACCATTCATAGAATCATAGGACTGGAAGGGACCTCAAGAGGTCATCTAGTCCAGTCCCCTGCACTCGTGGCAGGACTAAGTATTATCTAGACCATCCCTGACAGGTGTTTGGCCAACCTGCTCTTAAAAATCTCCAATGACGGAAATTCCACAACCTCTCTGGGCAATTTATTCCAGTGCTTAACCACCCTGACAGGAAGTTTTCCTAATGTCCAACCTAAGCCTCCCTTGCTGCAATTTAAGCCCATTGCTTCTTGTCCTATCCTGTATACCTATCTCCATATAAAATTTTTTCAATCTTCCCTCATAGGTCATGTTTTCTAGACCTTTAATCATTTGTGTTGCTCTTTTCTGGACTTCACCAATTTGTCCACATCTTTCCTGAAATGTGGTGCCCAGAACTGGACACAATACTCCAGTTGAGGCCCAATCAGTGTAGAGTAGAGCGGAAGAATTACTTCTCGTGTCTTGTTTACAACACTCCTGCTAATACATACAATTCAAATTGTTTCCCACCCCTCCCCCCTATGCTCTCCCTTCTTTAAGGGTGGCCATCAGTCTCTTCATCTCAATAGGCTTCTCCTAGTCAAAATTAAATAAGATACTGTATACTCCAGATCAATTAATAATAAAACGTTTAGCCAAGATGTTTAGAAACATTAATGAATCTTTACAATAGCCTAATGAGGTGATTACTATTATCTCCTTTTTACAAATGAGGTAACCGAGTTATCCAAGCTAAAGAACAAATAATAATGCTTGGCACAGAAATGATTTGTCCAAGGTCACCTAGCAAGTGTGTGCTAGAGATGGGTTTAGAAATCAGGACTCCCTGCTTGTAGGTCCAATATAGGACCCAATCTAGCAAACATGCAGGTGCTTAACTTTACTCACGTCGGTAGTCTCACTGAAGTCAATGGGACTATTCACATGCTTAAAGTTAAGCATATTCATATGTATTTATAAGTGTACAAAAGTTCAGCACAACACTTAACAACGGCATGATCAAATCAGCTCAGTCTGAGCATGCTCAGGCTTCTGAAAACATTTAGTTCACAGTAGGCATGCTCAAAGGCGGACCATGGATCTTAGCAGAGTCAGTTCTGTATTTCCTTACACTATTGCACTATCATGGTCAGTCCGGTACTAGTAATATGGGGCCTGATTCTATTCCCACGTACAGCAGTTTTATAGCAGTGTAACTCCAGTGAAGTCAATGGAGTTACTCCTGATTACACCATGTGAAAGCAGCAGCAATCCCATGAGTCCTATTCTTAGCCTATAGGATAGGATCAAAGATATTTCCTCTTCGTAAACTTACAATTTAACCCTCATATGGCTCTGACTGCTTTAAGCCCCTCTCCAATACACAGGGAGAATTGTATACGTTAAACATACATCATAGAGATGACACGAGGATTTAGGAGATGATTTTACTTTATTCTGTCAAACTCTTAAATCCTAGACCATGTATATTCTAGCCTTCTGTTCCAGTAAGATCTCTAAACATTTTCTTCTTGTCAGCATCAGACAACTGCTTCACATACTTTATCCAACAAGGTTGGTAACTAACCTAACAATGGCAGATGGAGGCATTAAATATTAATTGGATAGAGTGCATCAATTTCAGAAATTATCACTTTGCAAATTACCACTGTGTAAACAATAATTAGAGTCAAATTCAGTCCAGTGCTGGTTCTGAGTAAGTACTGAGCTTTCTGCTCCAAATAGTGATAAACCGCAGCTCATTTTGAAAAATATACTTATGTATAAAAATACTAGAGCAGAAATGAACAGAGTCACCTAGAATATGGTGATCATTTTTCTCTCCTTGCATTTTGGATAATCGTAGGACTTCACATTCTCTACCACTTTCCATCTGTAGATGGCAAATTGCTTTGCCGTCGTTAATGATTTTAAATTTTGCAAGAATTTTCTACATCAGTTCAGCTTTACCGGAGCCCCAATGTAGATGGGCTTGTGGTGTTTTAATCACCATGTCAGTTAGATCTGCTCTGATCTGGGTTACAAGACACATTGCTTAAAATGCCTTCAGCTCATACAAACTAGTGCTGCTAACACTCTTAACATTGATGGAGCTGAACTGGTGTTAGCAATGGTGGGCAATTACTGCAAAATGTAATTGTAGGCAAGGCCTACATATTTTTAGGGAAGCAGCAATCCCGAACAGTATAAAGTGGATATCATTTACTGTTTAGCTCTCCGAAGCATTTGGGGATACAATGCAAAAAAAAGGTATTTTTCTTCCCCTACACACAATTATACATTTGCCACTTATACTGTTATACTAACTGAAATGAGGCCCATACTGTCTTCTGTTTGACGCACCTTTTCAAAATGGAAGTTCATATTAACCTTGCTTTGAAGTGTCTGAAGAATAGGTCTTCCTTTCAAATATTGCCATACATGTCTTCCAGAGCTATTTTCTTATTAGTCTTATCTAGACACTTCGGACCTGAATCAGGAAAGCATCCCTATTTGGCAAAGCGCTTTAGAACGCACTTCACTTTAAGAACATGGTTAAGTCCCATTGAAGCCAATGGGACACAAGCACATACTTACCTTTAAGCATCTGCATAAGCATTTTACTGAATCGGCATCTTAGGACACAGTTCTGCCACCCTAAATTACAGTGTTGCTTAGACATAGTTTTACATACTGTGAGTTTTGTTGCTGTAGTTGGAACTTGTCCATGTTCTGATTGTATAAGTGATAACAGATTGTTCCTATGACCCTACTCAAGAAAAGTCACAAGAAATGGCCTGGAGTAAGGGCGTCAACCTGACTTTAGAGGCAGTGGAATCTGGTTTGGGAATGGGATTCAAGCTCACCAAGGAAAGGGCAGGAAGCTCTGTGCTAGAGACTAGGGTCTCTATCATAGAATAGAATCTCTTTATCATAGAATATCAGGGTTAGAAGGACCTCAGGAGGTCATCTAGTCCAACCCCCTGCTCAAAGCAGGATCAATCCCTAACTAAATCCCCAAATTGCCCTCTCAAGGATTGAACTCACAACCCTGGGTTTAGTAGGCCAATGCTCAAACCACTGAGCTATCCCTCCTCCCAGGGACTCTGTCCAAGTGCACCTTTTGCTCTGGGTTTCCTGCCTGGAGATTCTGGAGCCCTGATCTGCTGGTACAAAAGGGGCAAATGTCATATCAGAAAGGCCAGTGGATTCTGTTCAGCATATGAAAAATCAGTTGTGGATATTAATAGCATCTGAGCAGGTTTGGGCCCCGGTGAAAAAAAATTTTCGGGCCCCCGGCAAGGGCAGACCTGCTAAACAGCCGGGGAAACCGGGCCCCGGACCCCCTTTGGACTGCCAGGCCCCGGTAATTTGTACCGGCTTCTCCCCCATCTTGTCGGCCCTGTGGAGCAGGACCTCAGCATCAAAATGAAAGTCAATCAAAAGCTGCTCAAGTTTCCCTGGAAAGATTTTTGGCGGCAACCAATGTTGTTCTAAAATGTATTCTCACTCTAAATGAAAGTGTATGCGCCCTCAGACTGGGCCAAAACCAGCTGGAGCGGAGGGGATTATGGAGAGGGAACAACTGACTCCCATGTGCCAGATTCTGACCCTGGCTACAGCATAACTTCCCTGCACAGGCTACCCGCACTGCAGAGAGAAATGTGTAAGGGAATCAGAGAGCAGCGGTCACCCGCCCAGAACACCCACTCTCCCACAGGTGGTCAGGGAGTGCATGGAGCTCAGGCCTCCCCCCCACAGCAAGCCTGCTGGAGCACAGGGGGAAGTAATTGTGCCTGGGAAAGGGCTGTGTAGCTTACTTCTCCTAAGGGGAGGAAGGGGGAAGCAGGGAGTGAGCTATTATTCTCAGTCATAATCAGGGCCCTGCTCTGATGCTGCTGCCGCTGCTGCCTCAGGTTGGACTACACGGTGCCAGGCCAAACCCATGTTCATATCGGACAACCAGTTTAATGAGTACAGAGCAAGAACAGCAGAGACAAGAAGGGATTCCCTTTGTGAAATGTTTACTAGAGTTTTGTGTGAAATCCTCTATTTTCACTGTGGAAAAAAATGATGCAAGGTCTGGACCTGGGTCAGGAGAAGAACAAACTTCAGGCCACCATGCGTGTATCAACACGCTGACTTAAAGAAAGGTTGAAACTGCAGGCAGCCAGCCCTTGCCAAGTCACACTCCTTTCTGGTAAGGAAGAGTTGCTTGTTTTGGCCTGTAGCCATGCCACAATGGTCTGTGATCCTATTAGGCCTCAGAAGCTAAGCTGGGTGAGTGCATGTGTGGGAGACTGCCAAGGGAAACCCAGGTGCTCTAGGAAGCAGGTGCTGGGGGGAGGGATAGCTCAGTGGATTGAGCATTGGCTTCCTAAACCCAGGGTTGTGAGTTCAATCCCTGAAGGGACTATTTAGGGATCTGGGGCAAAAAATCAGTACTTGGTCCTGCCTAGTGAAGGCAGAGGACTGGACTCAACTCAATGACCTTTCAAGGTCCCTTCCAGTTCTATGAGATAGGTGTAACTCCATATATTATGGCAGTGCAGTAGTGGGGGCTCTTTCAGCTGAACAGGCATTTGACCCATGTCATAGAGAGGTGCTAGCCTCACATGCAGCATTGTTAGGACTCCTCAATGGGGCATGGAAGTTTAATCATGTAAAATATTATGGTGCTTTGTATTTTATGATGTTTATAGTTAGAGATGAGCCCAATCGGCCACTGTCTTCTTAAACTATAGTAGTTCAGCTTAAATCGAAACTGGATCTGAACCACCATTTGTGGTTTCAGATTTTGTTTTTCAAAGCCATAATCCACTTAATGACCAAACCCAGCACCCAGCTCTATTTACTACGCACAGAAATATGTAATCTGCTTAGAAAATATGGGATATATGGACCAGAGCCAGTCGGATGGGCAGTGCGGGGTGTTTCATATCTGCCACAAGATGAGAGTTTAGGTCTTATTTCCCTGTGGTTCCTCAGCGTACATGCCATTAGCAGGCCAGGCTTCCTGCCCCGTGTGAACACCTGCCAGTTCTTTGTTACCAGGGGAATGCTATGGCATCATCAGGAACTCTGTTCTTCCCATCTGAATGATTTTCACGGATGGCCCAAAGTGATGGAAAAGTGCATATAAAAACCCAGTTCCAACCTTGCCCCACAGTTCTCACCCAAAGACAGGAGGTTCACCCCGCCACTCAGCAGAGGAATAACAGCAGACTGTCTGTACCAGTGATCTCAGACTGAGGCTTTCGCAAGTGGCTCTGTATTGTATCTCCTGTGGCTCTTTGCAGCACATGATACTAAAACACTGATTTAACTGTTAGTAAAAGCCTCCTGATTGGTTAATAACTTAGATTGGCTATGTTATTAACCAATTGTAGTTGATAAAATAATAATACTTAATCAAGTATCAGAGGGGTACCCGTGTTAGTCTGGATCTGTAAAAAGCAGCAAAGAGTCCTGTGGCACCTTATAGACTAACAGACGTATTGGAGCATAAGCTTTCGTGGGTGAATACGCACTTCGTCAGACGCACGTACTTAGTCATTTTGACTTAATCAGTCTTTTTGCTGTGACAATTATATGAATAGAAAATGAAACAATGAATTCACATTCCTATGGCTCTTTTGGGTAACGTTGATCGCTCATTTAGCTCCTGAACCACTGAGGTCTGAGTACCACTGCTCTCTAGCAAGGTCTCATATTATCAAGAGTAGCAGGCAGAATCCTGATTTTTGGAAGCACTATTTGTGATCCAGTATTTTGGGGGGGTTTTAATGGTGTTTGTTCACTTGCTAGTTTGCAAATATCAAAAATAGGTAATGGGTCACCCTGCCATTAATGCAAATTAGGGAGGTGCTTGTGTAACAGAAATCCTATTGCTGAAGTTCAGCTAGCAAACTGGAGAGGACCCAGGCACTGCTGCAAGTAAAGCAGCAGTATACGGCCTTGCACAAGAGGAATGTGATGGGGATCTAGTAGACAGAATGGGGTATATGAGGAACCCAAGGAGCTTTTGAGGTGGGTAAGAAACATACAATAGTATCGGGGAGGAGGGTTCTTTTATTCCCAACCCTATTTAAGCAAATGTTCCCACACAGATGGATTAGAATTCAGTAGCCAAATGCTGCCCCCTTACTAGCAGGTGCATAAGGCCCTAGCTGCAGGAAAGGGTCTATTCTGCTGTGCCGGGGGATGCTCTGCTCCCCGATCCTGCGGCCGAGTACAGCAGAGTGGGGGGCTGAGATGGGTTGGACTACAGCCTAGCAGAGCTACACCCCTGAATCCCCACATCCCACTCCCTCCTGGACCACAACAGCAAGGGATCAGCTGTTCAGTCACTCCACCTAAGCCACTGGGCCTAAGGGAGGGAGGATTTGTTCCCTCAAATCCCTCCCAGGATCCTCTGGGCCCAGCCCATTGCATGAGTGATGGGAGCAAAATGTGGCCCTATGATTGCACCTGTATGTTGGGATCCCATGACTTTAGCTTCTCTCGGGGTATAGGACAGCACAGGGAGGGGCACCAGTCTTTATATTTTAATCTAATGAAACCCCAGAAAGTGCTTCCATAAGCCCACTTCAGAAAGAGCTTTGGTTTTATGCCCACATAAATCTAAAATGCCATCCTTAGATAAGGGGAGAAGCAGGATTTCAATCCTGGCCTGTTGTAGGCCTCTTATGTCATGCACAAAGACTACAGTCCCACTGCCTTTCCCCAGGAAACTGAAGGCCCATTTTATTGTGACTCTCCCAAACAGTCATAAATATATGGAGAGCCAAAGAGCCAAATTAATTAGTGCTGACATGAAGCACGTAGGCCATGAGATAGAAGTGACATAAAGGTGGATGCACTCCAAGAGGATTATTGTCTGCTGAGATTGCCTTGAAAAGAGACTCTATTGGCATTTGCCTGAACTCTGCACAAACAAAGCAGGAAAGAGTTGCAATGACTGGGACTAGATTTTGTCAGTCACTTAAAATCCAGGGCCTTATGTACTGTCCACAGCACAAGTGCGCCAACTTGCCAGGGAGATGGGCCCAAGCCATTAAATAGGCATCTGGATCTTAAACACCCCAGAGTTCAGGGGCATTTGGATCAAGGGTTCTGGTTCAGCCCATTATAAAGTCAGGGGCGTTGGAAAAAATCCAGATCCAACTTTGGATTTTGAACCCCACCAAAGTTGTCTCAGATCTGGGTACAAGTCAGATTCTTCATCAGATAAGTGTGCCTCTCTTCCTAACTTTTGCAAGTGAATCTATTTTGATGATCCTCAGGCCTGGTTTCCTCCCACTCCTCTTTTGCACTGTCCCCTCTATAGGATTGCCAACATCAGGCATTCAAAAATTATGAGTCAGGCCCCAAAATCACGAGATTACTTTAAAATAATATATTTGGGTTTCTTTATATTTGCCTTCTGGTTTCTGCACTTTTATCATATTTTCAAGCTTTTCTTTGCAACCATGAAGTCGAGAAACTTACTTTAAAAAAAAAAAATTAAAGCAGATTCTCATGCAATCTCTTAATTCTAACAGCTGGGACTTTCAGAAAAACACCAATCACCACAAGAGTTGGCAACATTGCAAACTCCACACCTTGATTTACAGCATCTCTATGGCTAGAACAGCCTTCCTGTCACCGAGCACCAAGCAACCCCTTTTCCCACCTTCAAACCCTTCCTTGAAATCCATTTCTTTCAGCTACATCTCCCACAATGATGCACCATAGCCACAGGACCTTCACGATGCACGGCAGTGGCTCATCAAGTGGGGAGACCACAGTACATCATTAGAGATATAGTCCCGCTTGGGGAGCCCAGCCACAGAGGAGAACGGGGCGTGAGGAGCTACAGCTCCCATAATAAGGTACTGAGATGGAAAATTGATTCAGAAATTCTATTTTGGGGCAACGTTTTTTGGGTTTTGGCCAAAAATTTTGGATTTTCAGTTTTTTTACTGAAAAAGTTGAAATTTTCCATGGGGAGAATAAAAACCATTTTCTGGCCAGTTTTTGCTGATGTCGCAGTGTCTCCAGTCCAGAAGCAAGCACTGGAAATCTCCTGAGAAAGCCTGTTCTTGTAAGGATTGCAGCCCAATGTGACAGACCTACAAGGTTGAGGTGAGCATCCAAACTGAACTTCAGAACCTCTTGAGCTTCAGCCATCAATAAGGGAAGCTGTGCTCCTGAATTCTCGACTTCCCTCTCTTTGTGATCTGATTGATAGGCAGAAACAAGCCTGATCCTGCTAACTACCAAAACGAAAATCTACAGTAAACAATTGTAGATCAAGTAGATTATTAAGACTCCTAACAGACCCTAGAGCATCATACCCAGAGATGTTTTGGATTGCCATTGGAATTAATCTGCTCTCCTGTGGGCCAAATATGCTGCCATAGCTTGTGTTAAGGAAATCGTTGCTGCTCACTTCGAATCCTGCTTCAATATCCTCTACCCAGACCCAAACCTGCTACTTGAGAGATGCTCCACTAGCAATTTACAGAACAGAACTGGCTTAACAGGGAAGGGGACAAATTCTGCTCTTAAATACACCTGGGAAAATTCATTGAATTCTCCTTTAGTGGCTACACCTGCCATGCCTCCAGCCTTTACTCCTGCCTCACTAGACATTGAGCTGTTGCTCACTACCTGCTGAGCCCGACAATCTAGCCAGCTTTCTATCCACCTTATAGTCCATTCATCCAATCCATACTTTAACTTGCTGGCAAGAATACTGTGGGAGACCGTATCAAAAGCTTTATATCACATCCACCGCTTTCCCCATATCCACAGAGCCAGTTATCTCATCATAGAAGGCAATCAGGTTGGTCAGGCATGACTTGCCCTTGGTGAATCCATGTTGACTGTTCCTGATCACCTTCCTCTCCTCCAAGTGCTTCAAAATGGATTCCTCGAGGACCTGCACCATGCTTTTGCCGGGGACTGAAGTGAGGCTGACCACTCTGTAGTTCTCCGGGTTCTTTTTCTTCCCTTTTTTAAAGATGGGCACTATATTTGCCTTTTTCCAATTGTTCGGGACCTCCCCCGATCGCCACGAATTTTCAAAGATAAAATGGCTCTACAATCACATCAGCCTACTCCCTCAACACCCTTGGATGCATTAGATCTGGACCCATGGACTTGTGCATGTCCAGCTTTTCTAAATAGTCCTTAACCTGTTCTTTCACCACTGAGGGCTGCTCACATCCTCCCCATACCATGTTGCCCAGTGCAGCAGTCTGGGAGCTGACCTTGTTTGTGAAGACCGAAGCAAAAAAAGCATTGAGTACTTCAGCTTTTTCCACATCATCTGTCACTGTGTTGCCTCCGCCACTCAGTAAGGGGGAGGCCTTTCCCTGACCACCTTCTTGTTGCTAACATACTTGTAGAAACCCTTCTTGTTACCCGTCACATCCCTTGCTAGCTGCAACTCCAATTGTTCAATTGTGATCTATATTATCAGAGAGGGCCTACCACTCTGCACTCTCCCCGCAGGGAGTTTTGGTTATGCCCATCTCTGGGATGCACCAGCTCTGAGGCGAGAGGTACCTCTCCGTATTTAAACCATCCAAGAAAGAGCACCTCAGAGCCACCAGCTCAGACTCCATTGGGGATTTTTAAAACAGACTACAAGAATGAGAGGAACTAAGGTTTTTCAAAACATCTTTCCTGTCTCCTTTGGCCATCCTGGTAATCATGATGTCTGGGGCTATAAAAAGATACTGTACGGGAGTCTGGCTCTCATTATGATCCCCTTTCATGTTTATTACCATCGCTCATCTAATGGCACTTAGGAAGTGTAACCAAGGAAACTGTTTGCATCCCGCATCATGTTGCTAAAGCAACACAGATAAATTAGATGCAGAGCTCTCAGCCTTTACGTACCATATTTGCATTGTTATAAAAATGAAACGGTCACAGCCTTGCACTATATTAGGACTGTTCATTCATCCAAACACCTGAAAATAGCCTACGAACAATAGTCATGGCTTTTCCACCATTATATCTAGCACATCTATACTATAGATATATAGATAGATATTAACGATAGCATTCCTATATCCTATGCCACAGTGACAGGTGTGTTAGAAATATATGATATCATTAGTTTATAAGCCAGCTTTTGCCAATTGGTTTGATATACTTGTATACTTTATCATGTTTTAACTATTTATAATTATGATAGGATTTAATTGTGCAGCATAATCAAAGGCAATTTAGAAATAATTACTACTGTTAATATTTGATGGCTCAGGGACATTGGTGATGGGATAGAGAGTCTTTCGCATCTAGCTCAACAGTTCAAATTCATCTCAGGTCTTCTCATAGCTAAAAGCAGTTATTCAATGGTTTCTCCTGGTGCCCAGGAATTTTAAAAAAATGAAATGATGTCTCGCCTGGGTAAATCATGACTAAGCAGGGGACGATGAAGCACTCTGCAAATATTTAAAAAGGTATAAAACATAAGGAGGGAGAGGGATTTTATAAAGTGATAAGTGGAGTAATAGAGTAAATTAAACAAAGATCATTTAAACAGAGCATCAGGGGGAAAAAACCCATTCTCACCAGCATCTATATTAGGTATGGTTTCCCAAGGGAAGTAACAGCATCCCCAATGGTTGGAACACTTAGCTCTAGATTGCAAAACACTAAAAATTAATATGCAAATCAGTTTCTCATACAAAAAATGAGAATATTTCAGTGTAAAAACTGCAATTTCACAACAGTCACAAAGCAACTTTTGGGGCACACTAAATGGGCTGGAATGAATCTGAAAATGTATTTTTGTGAAATCTGATAAAAATATAGGTTGTTCTTTTTGCGTAGCCCTAGGTCAATAGATTTACACCAGCTGAGGACCTGGGCTCTAGCATGTCACCACGGATCAGCTCAGATAAACTGGATTCTCAATGACATTGAGAATCAATCCCCAAAACCGCCATTATCTGCACCAGAGTTACTCTGGATTTATACAAGTGTAACATATTGCCCCCTACTGCATTAAACGTGCCCACGCAAACCTTAACTCTGCCATCATTCAGCAATACCCCACTACACCCCATTAACACACACACACACACACACACACACACCCCTTTACTCTGCCTACTCCAGTTGCTGAAATGTACAGGCTCTTTACCCTCTTCCACAACTCACTGCAGCCCCCCCTCCCCATTCGAAAAATGTCTCCCTCCCACCCCCCAATTTGCTGCCAGCTGGCTGGAGAACCACACCAGAGCGCTAATTAACAGTGCTCCTGGCGATACTCACAGAACGACTTTAGCAGGTGCTCTAGGAATATACACTTGTGTAAGAAAATCTTTTCTTCCACTCCCAGAAGGTGATGTTTGAAAATTTTTCATGGAGCAGGAGTTCAAGATGATTTTCAAATTTCTAGGTAGAGAGAACTTTCCTGGCCCTCCAGATAGCTTAGTAAACCACTCCTTTCAGTCACCAGTTCCCCCGAATATCTCCTTTGCATATGTCAATGGGATCCCATCATTTGCCTGGAAAATTACTTTTTTCCCATTCTGGTTTTTCTAAAATATCAATGTCTTTGCGGGCTTCCTGTGCCTGATACAAAGTCAAAGTCTGTATTGGTAAACATCCCCAAGCCATGACTTCAGCCCACCCTCCATCAAATCAGATTCAGCATCTTATTATTTACCATAATATTGAGTGAGACTTCCAATGGTAGACGTGAGACTGATTGTCCATGAGAATTCATGAAGGAGTGACATAAGCATTCCAAAATGTTGCAAATCGTGGCCTGATGTACAGACAGAATCCCCCCACTTTGCTCTCTCTCTTTTTTCCCCTCCAGTGGCAAACCAATTAATATACTGTCTATTTCACTCCATTGGCAGGCACTTCCAGATCTGCTTGGCCAAGACTCCCCTCTAGGGCACTGGATGCTACAACTGGCCAGCAGCTAGGGTGACCAGATAGCAAGTGTGAAAAATTGGGACAGAGGTAGGGGGGTAATAGGTGCTTATATAAGAAAATATCAGGACTGTCCCTATAAAATCAGGATATCTGGCCACCCTACCAGCAGCAAGTCAGGAAGACTGTGAAGGAGCTTCTTGGGGTAGTGACATGGAGGATTGAAAAGCATGTTGCTTTCAAGAGAGGAGAGGGACACGGCCTATGAGGAGAGACTGCTCCAGAGGTTTCTGGATGAACAGAGGAAGAACAGGAAGCAGGGCTGGTTACCCAAGTTCCCTCTAAGCTGCGCAGCCGGCTACAAAGGGCCGTGCAGGTGCGTGGCCACAGGGTCCTGGAGAGGAGAAAGTTGGGGCACCTCTCCCCCAGAGCTGCTGCCGACGGGGAGCAGCACAAACTGCAACTGGCACATTTCCCCACCAGTAGCAGTTACCGCCACATAAGGATGGCCTTCTTTGCTTACCCAGAGGCATTTGGTACCCTAGTGGTCCGGGGTAGCGAATTCTGAGGAAGGGGGGTTCCGGAGCCGCTGCTGGCAGAGAGAGGTACCTCGCTCCTGGCCCCAGCCCCGGGGCTGCTGCAGTAAGAGATGGCTGGTGGGAGTTCTCTCTCCCTGCCGCAGCCTGCGCCCCAAACCCCTCATCCCCAGCCTCACCCGAGAGCCCGCACCCCCAGCCAGAGCCCTCAGCCCCCTGCACCTCAAGTCCAACCCTCTGCCCTAGCCCTGAGCCCCCTCTCACATCCCAAACCCCTCATCCCCAGCCCTACCCCCAGCCAGAGCACACACCCCAACCCTGAGCCCCCTCCCACACTCCTAACCCCTCAGCCCCACCCCCACCAGACATCACCTCCATATTGGTGCACATAACAAAATTCATTCCACACATGAATGTAAAAAATTAGCAGGAACGTGGCTGGTTACGGATAGAGAGAATGATGGATATGTGGGCCAGCAGGCTGGTTCAGCCAGCTCCAGCACCACGGCCCAGCTCCAGTACCAATGCATGTGCCAACTGCAATGGCTGTAGCTGCACAGATCCGTGCAGCCATTACAGTGGCATGGTGTTCCTGGTTGTTCTTCCGAATCGTGGGAGGGTGGCGTGTGTGTCTGGGCTGACAGGAGAAGTTGCAGACAGGGTTTCTGTTCCAAAATATTGACGGTTGTATATGTTAGAGAGAGAGATCCTCGGAGCTCTGTCCAGGAGATGTATCCCATCTCCAGAAGTAGTGAGGTGTCACAGCTTGTAAAGTGTCCGTGTCGTACAGTACACATTTTCCACTCAGCCATGAACCCCCAACTTCCCAATTAATGTTCTTCCAATGTTTATTAATAGCTTTCATAGTGTCCCTGTAGCAGTTATTCAGAAACAGCCAAGTTAGAGAAAACTATCTCAGCTCCTGGACACAAATCTCTGATGCAGTCCAAATCTGCTCTCATGCATTGTATGAAGTACACACCAGGAATAAGGCCCAGAGCATTTCCACTTTAGTGAATCACCACAATGTCCGGTAGATCACAAACCTCTGGTCAGTGCTTAGATGCTGCAGAGTAGGCAAACATGATCTCAACGCAGATCCCCACCTCTGCCCAAATCAGCCCGCAGTCACTGATGCCCATGTCATGCCCGTCTCCTTGCTCTCCTGCAAACTTCTGCACGGAGTAGATGGAGGAATCACCCAGTCGCTGGCAACCCCAGCAGTGCACGTTTCTTTTCTCACATTGGTCAAGGAACCTGCACTGTTAATTCCAAACCTCCATGCTCTGGGTTTTTGGAAACATCACTTCAATCTGCACCAAGATCAGGAAGTAGCCACTGCCTCCCCCGCTTCAACTCCCCCATTGGGAAATACCGATTCTCAAACAACCAATCCAGGGCCGGCCTGCCTGCCTGCCTACCTACTATCCATCCGCATTTCCTACACCTTCCATGGCTGCAAGCCCTGTCCCGGTTGTCCTGGTATAACAATAGACCAGACTGCTGACTGTTCTGCTGTATTCACAGTAAACCTCTTCATAAAATAAAGACACGTTGTTGTATAACAGAGACAACTAGTAGCAAGCAACAGGAGTTAATCAGTCTTTATTGCACAGGTGTACAGAGATCAGACCAGAAACATCAGTGGCAGGGTACTGATCGGGGCAATGGCGCTGGCATAGTCCCTCCAACTACCCAGGCAAGCATGAAGTGGCTGCATAAAAATCTGTTTTTTCCTTTATTGGCGCATGTGCACTGTAACCCTTCCAGACTGAACATCTCTGCAAGCAAAGATGTGAACATTTTCTTCAATGTCATTCACAATTTTGGGTCCCCCAAAGGTAGGGAGAGTGGCATGCACTACCTTGGGTACAGATTGACAGGCTGAAGTCATTTTGACCTGCATCACAGCAGTAGTTTGATCTCTAGCTCTGTGCAACAAAAAACATCTAGAAACTTTTTGGAAAATGGCTATTTTTATCCAGGCTTCTACATCTGGAACCCCTAATGAACCCAAATTTGGGTCATTAACCCAACTCTGCACTCACATGAGGCACAGCAAATCCGTGAAAGCATGCAGATTTTAGAGCACTTTGGCCAGGTTTAGACTACATACTCATTTTGGCATAACCACATTGCTTAGGGGTGTAAAAAATCCAGAGCACTTGCTCCGGCAATATCTGATTTTCAGCCACTAACTGTGTAGCCTGTGCAACGCCGACAGTCCCTGGTGGGCAGGATTGAACCTGAGACCTCTGGAGCTTAGTGCATGAGCCTCTACAGCATGAGCTAAAAGCCAACTGGCTGTTAGCTAAGGCTGTAGAGCAGACTCATTTATCTCTCTCTCTCTCTAAGTGGTCTCAGTGCCACTAGATGGGACAGAACACCACACCCAGAAGGTGTGTGGGTTACACCTGCATCACTGCGTTGTCTGCCTGAAGGCAAGCCACCTGTTTACATGATGCCAGCCCGCATGGGGCAGGAGGAGCGCCATCGGATCCATGCCTGGCAGAGTCTCCCTTTCCCAAGGGTTAGTGGTCCGAGGAAGCTGTCAGGACTGGGACGTGGGCAGTGTGACCTACTGGGTGGAGCAGGGGTGGTCATGACTAGTGGTAAGAGACAGAGTCCAAGCCAGGGGTCAGAGTCAGAATCAGAAAACAGGGATCAACAAGAGTCAGATACAGGGCAGCAGCCAGTCAGGACATCTCTCAGTGACACAGACAATTTCCTGGGCCGCCTTCTGGCTTAAATAGTTTGGTCTAGCCAATCAGTGGGGCTGGTCATCATCCCACAGTCAGGATCCTAGGAGGACTCAATTGTGCTAGCTAGACCATCACTTCTAGGAGTCCTGATCAGGCAGTGAGGGCTGCCTAGGAACCGTAGGGCCCAGGTTCAAGACCCGTGGGTCATTTCAGGCTTATTTCTCTAGAACCCCTGGCTCAAAGAACACCCAATTTGGGTCACTGTCCCTAATCTATACCCTCCTGAGGCACACAAAATTTCAAAGGAATCCAACTAAGCATGTTGATTTTATAGGACTTAGAAAGGTCAACCTTTAAACAGAAGTCGTGACACAACCTTAACTACAGTGATGCTGCCACACCACTATAATACTATCTTGCCAACACTAATAGCTAGCTGCAGTTCTACATCACAATGTGATGTGTGTACTCCAAAGAGAACTTAAATTAGAATGTGTTAAAAGCATATTAGACAACCTCACGCAAGGACACAAAAATACTGGCACCCTTTATTGAACTCAGTCAACCAGCAGAACCACATGAAAGCATCCTCTGCCAGATAGGTTTCAACAGACCGTCTGTAATGCAGCTTGGGGGCTTTTTATGAACAGATTTTATTTCAATTTAATGCTCCTGCAAGGCATTCCTTGGAGCACTGCAAAGAGTATCGAGGCCCTGACCCAACCGGAGCTCCGCCACCCCCAACAGAGCCCAACCTTTGTTGCCAAGCACCAGTCAAGAGATGAACGTGGTAACTTTCATTGCTGGGGGGAACGGCTTCGAAAGAGTCCACCTCCGCAAAAGCATTGTAACCGCTAGCCCTGCTGATGGTCTCGTTTGTGTGTCTCAGAAACAGCCATGGTAGGGACTGCTGCAAAATGGAGGTAAAATGGGGCAGTGGGCACCACCCCTCTCCCCCAGCAGTCCCCTTGACCTAGAACTGTGCAAGGGAAGTCCCCCCCCACACACCTGACACACACTGTGGGGGCACTGTGGTGCCTCCCCTCCCCCCACCATGTGGCCCTGAAGGAGAACAGCAAAGAGGAGCCAACCAGAGGCTCCAGCCTGTGGGGGCAGAAGCAGCCAAAGCAGAGACCTCTGAACCCCCTGACATTCAGAGAACTCTGACCTGTGCTGATCAGCTTCAATCCACACCTGCCCCTCCTACCCTGTTCTTCCCTACCACCACCCCCCATCACCTCCTTCCCTTCCTCTTCCATTCAGTTGATCCCCTCCTAACCCCCCTGTCCCCCAAAAAAATCATGGTACTGACATGCTGCTTGCCTCCAACACATTGTTCACTCTACCGGTGTGTTATATGCCCCTTCCCCCACCCTGTGTCTGTCTTGTCTGCTTAGGTTGTAAGCATTTTGGGGCAGGGACCATCTGCCATTCTGTGCTTGTACAGCACCTAGCACAGAGGGGGCCGCACTCTGGGCTAGCCTTAGACACTAGCCTAATAAATATGATTAATAATAATAAATCAGAATCTGAGAAGGAAAGTAGCTTCTGCTAATCTCAGGCTCCAGTTCAGCAAAGCACTTTTAAGCCTGTGCTTACCTTTCGGCATATAATTAAGCTTCACTGACTTCAACCGGATTTAAGCAGATGCTTACAGGACCGAATTCTGCATGGTGCTGGGCACCACCAACTCCCACTTAAGTCAGTGGATCGTGAGTGGGCTTCGCACCTCTCAGAATCAGGCGCTAGGTGCTTTGCGGAATAGGGCTAGCATGACAAAGTTAAAATACTTACTTAGTGCTCTGCTGAACTCGGCCCACAAAGGGAAAAGAATGTGGACTAGTGGGTGCAGGAGGGCACAGAGACACAAGACTGGATTCTGGCCCTGGTTCTCCAACTTGGTGAAATCTATAGAATTACACTGGCGTAACACAACGCACAGTTAACCTGTGGAACTCATTGCTATAGGATGTTGTAAAAGTCAAAAGTATAACTGGGTTAAAAAAAGAATCAGATAAGTTCATGGAAGATAGGTCCAATGGCTATTAACCAAGATGGTCAGGAATGCAACTCTGTGTTCAGAGTGACCCTAAAGTTCTGACTGCCAAAAGCCAGGAACGGAACACAGGGGTGATCACACCAAAACTGCCCTGTCTTATACACGCTCCCTGAAGCTCTGGTACTGATCACTGTCAGAGACAGGATATTAGACTAGATGGACCACTAGTCTGATCCAGTATGTTCTTAAAACTATATGATGGACTGGAGAATCAGATCTTTTATTCCCAGTTCTGCCATTGACTCACTGTGAAACCGAGGGGGGGGGGGGAATCACTTAAACTCACTACATCTCAGTCTCACCCCGCACCATTAAAACTGGGGGACAATATAACTTCCCTCCTAGGGAAAGTTCATTAATTTTTGTAAAGTCTTTTCAGATCTTCATGAAGGAGCTATAGAAATGCAAAAGTTTATTAGTCTATTGTAAAGTACTGGCAAGTGTTTATGTGCATCACTGCCCTCTGCTGTGCAAAATCAGAACAGCCCAATTGTGTTTCATTGGCCTTGTACTACTAACACCAGTCATAGATCCTCCTTCAGCTCAAGTGCTTTCGGAGCAGGAGGGTCTGAGTTCTCTCCCAGGAATGTCAGTGAAGCTCTAATTTGTCATGGCATCAGCAAAGTGAGACTCACTGACATCCTAGGTGGCCACAGCTTTCTTACAGTAGTCATACTTCTGGGGGCACGGCAAGGCTTAACTAATAAAGATTTACAAAGTGCTTTGAGAGTCTCAGATGGCAGGTGCTATTGTTGTGTATGCTCCCCGCAAAAAAAATTGGTGAGGTCATTTTCTATTTGCCTCTACACAAGGCAAACTTGCCCCAGAGTTTGATCCACTTGCCAATTCCCAGTGCTCCTTTAGCCTGGAAGGTGAGGAAGTGATAGAGGCTCTAAGGGCAGGTCTACACTACAAATTTACATTGGTGCCGCTGCGCCACTGCAGTGCATCTGGTCTGAGGCACCAAAAGAAGTTATAAAAACAGCAAAGCTGGCCGCACGGCAATATCACAGAGCACACGAATAAAACGTGAAACCAAATTAGATATTCAAAGAAATGTGGAAGCTAAATCCTTTAACAAAATGGTTTGTTAGCTTCACTTTAATTTTAAAGTAATTAAATAGAACTTAATTAAATAAACAAAAACCAAATACATTCAATGAATGTAAAAAATAATTGTGCATATATTTATTTTGGAATCTGATTATTTTGATTTGCTGTAAACGTAATATGAGCAATAACCTACAAACCAAATAATTTGTACTTGAAAGTGTTTTTCAAATGGATGATCACTATGACAAGGTGACATGCAAACATATTGATAAACAGTTTTTTGTTAAGATTTTTATAAACAGAACAAGAGAAATATTAAAAACCAGGGGTTAACAAATCTGGTCCTCAGGGATCTCCAGCCAGATTTTTGTTCCAACCAGCAAATAGTTGTTTTTATTAAAATCCACTCGTTTGCATTGCACATAGAAGTCTCGCGTGCCCTAGACTTTAGTATGAATCAGGACATTTAAGTGTTTCATATGCAATATTAAGCAGTGTACATTTCAAAAAACAAACTATTAAGTGCTGGTTGGATTAAAAATGTGGACTATTGGATGTCACCAAGGAGCAAAGATGAGTCCCTGTCTTAAGCAATAACCTAACACCACCTGGAAAGTCTCGCTCTTTGGCCTTGAATCTCACTGTTTGGAGCTGTAAATCTCACTCTTAGGCCTGGTCTACACTAACCCCCCAATTCGAACTAAGGTACGCAACTTCAGCTACGTGAATAACGTAGCTGAAGTCGACGTACCTTAGTTCGAACTTACCGCGGTCCAGACGCGGCAGGCAGGCTCCCCCGTCGACTCCGCGTACTCCTCGCGCCGAGCAGGATTACCGGAGTCGACGGCGAGCACTTCTGGGTTCGATTTATCGCGTCCAGACAAGACGCGATAAATCGAACCCAGAAGTTCGATTGCCTGCCGCCGAACCAGCGCGTAAGTATAGACAAGCCCTTAAAGACAGCCAACCCTTGGCATCTCTGGTTCCATTGTTGGAGCGGATCATGGTATCCAGGAAGTTGATACATTGCATACAACTAAGGAAAAGGTGTCAGACAAGTTACCATGGTGCAATTACCTCATCTGCTAGGCAGGAGAGGAGAGCTATGATGTTTAGTCACCAGCCACCCACTTCTTTTCCCAAGGGAAACCAGATCAAAGGTTTAAAAAAAAAAAAAAAAGTTTTCAAGCCAGCATTGCAGAGACAATTGCCAGTGATGTCACTCTGACTCCCAACTAACAGAACAGAACTCATCAGTTCCATTCACCTGCCCTACTACTTTAATCATTCGCACTCACTTAGTTCTGATTCCCTGGCAGCATATTTTTAGATATTCTCTAAAATAAGTCCTGTGTCAGGGAGTCTAGGTGGAGATCTGGGAGCCTGCACAGACAGGGTTTTAGAAAGACAAATGTAAGCAATGACAGCACTGCAGCTGCTGAGGGATGATCGACACAGGAAGAGAGGATGCTAAACAGGTTATGGGGCTACAAAGACATCTCCATGTAACTGACAGTGAACATACACCCAGAGACCACCCTCTAACCTGTTTAATAATAGACAGTTCTGCGCAGTAATCCTGGCATTCGCCTATGTTTTGTTCATGCCACTGATGAGTCAGCAAGAGAATAAAAACTGCCATTGGGCAGCCAGTTTGGGGGGGGGGGATATCAAACACTGAGCTACAGCACAACTGAAGGTCTTAATCAGAGATTTAATTCTATCCCCTGGAAGGGTTCTCATTACACAACATCTCTGATTTTCCAGGTCATACCCTGGTGCAAGCTCCTGAAGAGTAAGTTCAGAGTCTCTCACCCTCCATGCTGTTCAGTGCTGATCTCTGGAGGCTGGAACCTCGGAGTTCAGAAACAGCTTGTTCCTCTCTGGGAGCCAGGGCCTCTCAGGCAGGGCAAACCAATCCTCTGAAAATCCTACTTCCTTAACAAGGCCCAGCTGTCGGCACCTCTCCCTGCAGGATTCTCAGCTGTACATCCCTTTTGGGGGAAGGGAGAAAAGCTCCCCACCATACAAGGAAGTTTATTAAACCCTTCCACTTCTTGAAAGGGCAGGTTATCCGCACCACACCATACCTAGGCCTGGAAAAGCAGCTAAGTCAAATACTTCCCGATTTGCTACCATTTAGGCCAAAACAAAGTGAATAAAGGCAAAGGAATACATGCTTTTTTTTGGATGATGCCAAGATTAGTAACGAAAGAGGGATCCCTTCCCCTCTATGTTGGTATGAATCCAGCCAACACTAGTAGTGACTGGAAATCAATTATTAGCAGATGTCTGTTAGGTGCCTTATATGAAAGTGAGACATTCCCGGTGGATAGGTGTCTAAATACCATAAAAACATCCCCACCAGCATGACTTTAGTTCACCTAATAAGACTGTTTAGGTATAGCTCTGCTGGATCTACATATGGAACAACCAAATCCAACTCACTATTTTCCAGTTTCTAGAAATTGTATATTTAAATTTTACTAAATTTTTGCATTCTGGGTTATGTCCTTACTCCCAAACCAGAGCATGTGGTGGAAGGAGGAATAAATATGTGCTTATACATTTAGTAAGTTATAAATGCCTAGATAGATGCAATTAGATTAGACTCAAGGATTACATGTGTTACATATGTGATGGCTGGAGCATCTGTTAACACCCATTGGAGTCAATGGGGGTTTGGGCCAGAGGGGCCCTCCATTGGATCAGCAATGCATACAGAAGGCCAAATTCTGCTCTGACAATATCTAACAAAGTCAATGGAGTTGCACAGTGGTTAGAGGTCTGATCCAAAGCCCAGTGGAACCACTGGGAATCTTTCCATTGACTCCAGTGAATTTGTTTGGATCAGGTTCTAGATGGGTGCAGACCTGGCCCATAAGGCATTAGGTCTCTGTTATTTCTCAGGAAATTGGTTCTCTCCACAGTCAAGTATTTAAAGTATTTAGTTAATATAACCCTTGCTCTGTTATGTGGCATAATATACGTGGCATACTGAAGTTCTTGCCACACGCAGAAAAATGCTGTTAGACTACAAATTAGCATTAAGTTCTTCTTCCCCTTTCCCACATGGCCCTAAGCTGTGTCATAAATCTTCTGTGTTTTATCTGAACTCTCCTCCACTGACATTCTCTACTTTTGAACAACACTGGCTCCATATGAATTACAAGCGGCACAGCAATAACGCTTTAGTGCAGGCTAGGAAAGCAGTGGGAAAAATAGCTAAAAGCTACATTGAATTGTTTTCCTACTTGTGATCTTCTGTCATATTCTCGGTCGGAAGATTAGATAACAAGACTATTTTTAGCAGCATTACTGGGTATGTATCATGAAACCTTTATCATAAGACGCCAGTGAATATGAAATTTTAATTCTGTACGCCACTTTCTTGTGTCACAGCAGCATTTGCAATGCAGCTTTTTCTCTTAACACATTTATTAATAATGGATTTGGTATTAGCATTTCCAAATCTGGAGCCTACCTTCAATCCCTCTTGCCACCCTGTATTTTTAATTTCTTCTCGGGGGTTTCATGCTGGTCGAAGGTGCTGGGCTGACAACTGAAGACGGACATCCTCTGCTCACCTATTTTGCTGTATGGTCAGTCTCATCGATTCATAGGTTATAAGACCAGGAGGGACCATTGTAACTATCTGGCCTCATCTCCTGTATAACAGACCATAGGGCTTCCCTGAATTAACTGTCCAATCAATGGCCCAGTTGATCCTTGGCCTCTGTTGAGACTGTCAATGAGTGCCAGAAGTGACCTGAGATAACTGTCCAATAGAGAATGGAATAAAAGCACCAATTCATTTTATATAGGCCATTGGACATCCGACAGTAACAACATCCCACACCAGCTAATGCTGGTCAAATTGGAACCAGAAGTATAAGATTCTTCTCATCTCATCCCCCACCTACAATAGGATTTTATAATAGAAGCTGGTTGCAGCCTCGAATATGGAGAGCTTTCTGCTGCTTTATAATTCAACCTTACCACTGCTGAGTATTATTAAACAGCTGCATTCAATGAGGCATAGAGAGTGGACAGGAATGTAGGAATTGCCAAGGTGAGCCCAGCAGTCCATCAAGTTCACTATCCCATCTTAGTCATTCTTCCGCTCTACTCTGCTCTGGTTAGGCCTCAGCTGGAGTATTGTGTCCAGTTCTGGGCACCGCATTTCAAGAAAGATGTGGAGAAATTGGAAAGGGTCCAGAGAAGAGCAGCAAGAATGATTAAAGGTCTTGAGAACATGACCTATGAAGGAAGGCTGAAAGAACTGGGTTTGTTTAGTTTGGAAAAGAGAAGACTGAGAGGGGACATGATAGCAGTTTTCAGGTATCTAAAAGGGTGTCAGAAGGAGGAGGGAGAAAACTTGTTCACCTTAGCCTCTAAGGATAGAACAAGAAGCAATGGGCTTAAACTGCAGCAAGGGAGGTCTAGGTTGGACATTAGGAAAAAGTTCCTAACTGTCAGGGTGGTTAAACACTGGAATAAATTGCCTAGAGAGGTCGTGGAATCTCCATCTCTGGAGAGATTTAAAAGTAGGTTAGATAAATGTCTATCAGGGATGGTCTAGACAGTATTTGGTCCTGCCATGCGAGCAGGGGACTGGACTCGATGACCTCTGGAGGTCCCTTCCAGTCCTAGAATCTATGAATCTCTGGCACTGGCCAGTACCAGATGCTTCAGAGGAAGGTTTATGAATCGACAGTTACAGAAAACTTCTCCTATGGATAGGTTATTCTTCCCAACCCTATTGGTTAGAAGTTACCTTATGCCCTGAACCATGAGGGCTTATATCCCTTCCAAACTTGAGGAGAGGTGTCTTTTGTTAAATCCTACTGCTTGTAACTGTAGATTATCAATAGGCACCTAAATGTCCAATTAAGTTCTGAATCCTGCTAAGTGCTTGGCCTCAATATCTATGGCAAGGAATTCCATAGGTAGACTATGCCGGGGTAGTCTATTTTTTTTTTTTGGTCAAAGTCCAAATTTCTTGACCAAGGTACAGTCAAGGTCCAGACTCCAGAGAAAGTAAACAAATAAGTAAATAAAAGATTTCAGGATCTGTTTAAAAGTGTCTGGTGGTCTGGATTTGGCCTGCATCCACCTATTGACTACCCCTGGAGTATGCATTCCATAGAAAAAACATTTCCACTTATGGTTTTAATTTATCTGCCTTTCAAATTCACTGACTTGTCTCTTGTCCTTGTATTCTGAAAAAGGGTGAACAGAAGCACCCAAATCACCTTCTCTGCCCCATTCATTATTTTGCATACTTGTATCATGTCCTGTCTGATTCAGCACCTTTCTTAAAGGGACAGTCCCAATCTTTCAGCCTCTCTTCCTATATGGAATTCTCCTCATGAGTATAATTTTCATCACCTGCCTCAGATCTATTTCTACTATATCCACTTTAGATCAGGTGATTGGAATTCTACACACTATCCCAGCTGAGGGTGAACCATTGGTTTGTATAATGGCATGATATTTTCCATATTAGTTTGCCAGACTACACTTTAAATAGCCTGTGACACATCTGATCACAAAAGGCTTTAAGAAAATGTGGTGCTATCAGCCAGTTCTTCCTTATCCACTATTTTGCTGGCACGTTCAAAGAGTTCTAATAGATTAGCGGAGCACAATTATCCTTTGCATAAGGTCAGTCCCTAGCCTATCAGTTCAATTGATTTGCCTAAGGTAACACAAAGCAGGGGCAAAGCTGGGAACAGAACCCAGGTGTTTTGACTCCCAGGGTTCTGCTATAACCACTATTCGACACCCCTTCCCCAAACTTCTGCATCCTTAAACTTAAATTAAATATTCTTAAAGTTAAAAGCCTTCTTCATGGAAGGGGCGGGGGGGGGGGGGGGACCACCAAAGTGACATTGTAGAATACATACAAAAAAATAAAATGGCACCACTGCTCAAACAACAGAAATCCAGATTAATACAAATACAATTAATGATAAATTAAACCGATCTGATTTAAGGAGATTGGAATTGATCTTCTGAGGAACAGCGTTGGAATCTGGATTGTAAATAGACTCGGGTTCTACAGTGCCTTGGCTTAACTGGCAAAAGTTAAGACTCTAATACTAATCTTTACATTAGAGGGTGTGGATGAGCATCAGAGCATGCAACACAGGCACATCTCCACTTGAGTAGCAATTAAAGGGAAATCAAGCAGAGCTCATGCCGAACAGAGGATAAAAGATGATCGGGGGGGGGGGGGGGTTAATTGTATGTTGACACATGAGAAGTCAGTGTAAATTAGAAAGGATCAAGCATAATATGATTAGGTTTCTTCTGACAGGGTCAGAGTGTGAGTTACAGCTTTAAAGAGAGGGGGTTGAGAAGAAAATCTATTATTTTCAGGATATTTATAGAGAGGAAAAGCGGGATGGTATCTTGAGAGCTTGTGACTGGGAAAATCGGGGTCCTATCCCTGATTTGTACCACAGGCTTGCTCTGCGACCTCAGGCAAGTCACTCACCCTCTCTATGCCTGTTTCTCCATCTATAAAATGGAGATTATACCTATCTTTAAAAAGTGCATTGAGACCCTGGGATGAAATGCACTGTAGGCCAATTTTTGAAAAAAAGCTCGGCACCCACAATTGGGGCCAGATTTCCAGATGAACTCGGATTCCTTATAGGCCTCTAGAAAAGAGCCAAATTTGCAAGTCCTCAGCATCCAGCTGCTCCCACTATCATGCTTCCAGTTTTGCAAAGGCACTCGGCACTTTTTAAAGTAACGGCTTTGCTTAATTTCATTTGCTTTTTAAAATAACTGGCTGCTTAATTTCATGCCCAAATAGGAGCTAAACTCGGACAATCTAGCCCCGACTGTTGGTGTTGAACACTTAAAATTCTAGCCTTGTAGCACAAAGTATTCACTTGCCTCACACCTATGAGTGAACTCTTAACCTTAAAAACATATATATGTATTTGTCCATCAGATTGATAGGTGCTAGTTACACACAAGTTCAGCAGCTATAGGAAAATATACCCATGAGGAGAACACTTTGTATTTGGGTTGCACCTGCTGTTGGAGAAGGTTAGTGAATTTAGTCTCCCAGGCCATCTGTGACAGAGCAACTACTATCCCCATTCCACAGACAGCAACACAGTCAGAGACGTGAAGCAACCTGCCAAAGGGCAGTCCGCAGCCCTGTGCTTTAACCACTAGACCAACCTTCCTCCCTTAATAATACTCACCCCACAGGACATTACTTATGCTTGTGACACACTTTGACAACATAAATCACTATACAAGTGCCAAGAATGATTAACGCCCAGACTATTGTATTTATTTTTGGGCAGAAGTGGTTATATCTTCTGGCAATACAGGGTTGGTTAGGTCTTTTTATTGGAATGCATACAGTGGCTAATAACCTTAAAGCAGGGGAGAGCAGTAGTGATTGAAATCAGCAAGAAATTCATTAGTGATCCATATTATTAGAGAAAACCAAAACAGATTCGCACCTGGGAAGATTACTGCTCCAAACATGGGAGTGACCTTGAAGGCTTTACTTTACTTATTCTGAGCCATGTGACTCAGGAAAGCGTAACTGTAAGAAGTGCTCAAGACATGCTTAGCACAATGTTCTATTTTAAGCTAGTAACTACAAGGTTAATTAACTCACAATATAGACACATGGGCTAAATTACAGTCCGTGGGTTGCTGTGTTTCTATTGGTTAGAAACACTTGGGCAGGGCCAAAAGGTGATGCTTTAGAATAACGGTTATACCTTGCAGCGGTGGGATTTCATTCAACATAGTAAGACTATAGCTAGAAAACATGCTGGGCCGAGAACTGTCCAAAACATGGCTGGACTGCTGCAGAGATTTGTTGACAACATCATTAGGTGCCTAAACACCTTTGAGGATCTGGGTGTAAGTTCTTTAGAACTTCCACCTTTCAAAGAAAATTTCAACTTTTGCTAAGTAAATCCCAGCAGGTGCTATGGGTTTCTTCGGTTTACAGCACAGAGCGGAATACCTAGACAATGTTGGAGTAAACTTAATCTTAGAACCACCATGTTTGGAAAGGCACTCTGTCATGGAGGCCTCCACTCACCCCTCGGGGGTGCCTCCTTCTGGCTGCTCTGGGGATTAGCTCTTTTGGCCCAACACCCTCTTCTTGCAGTGTCTCAGTCCATTGTCTCACTTTGCAGCCTCTCTCTTGCTCCCCAGGAAGCACCATGCCTCATCTTCATGGTTTAGCCCTCCAGCCAAGTCACAAGAGTTCTCCCCTTCCAGGGTGCTCTCGCAGTCTTCTGTGCATTCCAGACAGTCCTTAACTCCACTGCCCTGGCAAGACCACTCCCTCAGTGGGCTAGAGCGAACAGACTCTGACAGTCTTCAAGTTGACTGCCCAGATTGTGCCACTCACTCACCCAGGCCTGCCCTCTACTCTGGGTTCCAGTCCAAGAGCCCTATCTCTAGCAGCCAATGTCTGTACTAGCACAATCCTTCCTACCTTGCCCATCCCAGGCTCACATGTATCATCAGCCTTCTAGCTAAACCCCTGTCTCCTGGGTCTGCTAGACAAACCCTTCCTCTTGGGTTCAAATCCCTTTCTCGCCCTTATTCCAGGGAGAGTACCTACAGCCCCCTTTCTGCTACTAGCACCTTGATTTTATAGAAACCCTGCCTGTTCCTTCACAGATGAGCTTCCCTTAATTAAGGCTCTCCTCTCAGCCTAAATATCCCCCAGCTTGCAACCTAATAGGTTAATTGGCCCATTTGGCCTACAGTAACCCCTTCAGGGTGTGTGTGGAGCACACCCTATCACACACTATCAAGGGACAGGTATTCTGGGCCCTTCCCTCTTCCAGCTAGCTCAGAAATAGATTTGGTATTTCAGGGATGCCCTGTAATCATATGTGGGTACCCAGTTTGCTCCAGTTTAGCCTGTCTTGAAGTTATAGGGATCTCGGCCAGCGCTATGAAGTGATGCATTCTAAGTGAAACTATGCACTATTAAAAACAACCTGGCAGCGCTGTGCAGGTTCGTGCTCGTTACACTCTAACGGGGACAGGTAAGAGCACCAGCTGCCCGATTTAAAAGCTTCCAGGCTTCTACATGTGAAACCTCCCCAGATGTGGGGCAATCAGCATACGCTTCCCAAGACGAGCAGTAATCTAGGAAGCAAAATATTGCGACAAACCTGTGACCATCTAGGTATTTCACGGTTGCCCACTGTGGTCATTCAGGTCACACAGTGAAGACAGAACTCACCTCGCCCTCTCCAAAAGCACACTTAAGCTAAAGGTCACTCCACTCTAGCTGCTAGAACTATAGGGCCCACGAGCCACGGTGAAGTAGTTCTGATTCCAACAAGTAGAGAACATGTTGGACATTCGCATTATGAAGTTCATCACAATCTAGATTGCTCCCCAAGTAAACTTGGTGGTTTTTACAGACCTAGAACATTCTAGATGTGACCTCAAGTGTTGACATGATAACTCACCTTCTTGTATATACCTGGGTGGAGACAGAGGGAACTGATAGGTTCCCACTGACAGAGTTCTGCTGGAGAGTGGATGTCATCAGGTTAGGTTCTATCACCACTCCCATCACTATGGTATCTGGGTTTCCTGTTGCCACTGGCTTGGATAGGGTTTGAATAGTGATCTCAGAGATGCCCTAACCTGCACCAATGTCCAAACTGGCCCCTTAGCAGCTCCCAGGATTAGGGAAGGAGCATTGCCTCCCTTTGGTCTCTGAGCCAATGACTCTGGGCCTAGAATGAGCATTTACATCCTTCTGTGAGCAAAGGAGACTCAGTTTTGGTGGCTCTAGGGAGAGGAAAAGAAGAATGCCACCCTCTCACTATCTCCCTCTCCCAGGTTCAATACATTCCAGTGAGAGGATGAAGGGACTGCAAGCTGCTAGACAAAGTCATTCAAAAATGCCAAGAACACTGAGATCCATGCAAGAACATTGCAAAAGAAATAAATATTTTCTTTACCGGAAGGAAGCCAGCTGCCAGGCTGAGAGGATTGAGCATAATGTTATACACCTACCTAACAGGGCTAAGCCATGTGATTTTGGAAAAGTGTAACAAACTAATTAGAGGCCAAATTATCTATGTTATAACTGACCCAGGGTAGGGGATTGAAGCGTGGTAACAAAGGCCAGTTGTCCTTTACGAGCACTCCTGTGACATCATTCAATCCCCTCTGATGCGCTCTGGGGGGGTTGGGGCTCTGTGAGGCAGTGGGGCAGTGCCAACAGCAGTCTCTCTCTCTCTGCTGAACTTTCCTCCACTGGGCCCTTGGACTTCCATACCGAACGTCTTCTGGAGTTAATTCTACTTAAAGCAGCATCAGTTCCTGCTGGCCCCTCTGCATTTGCTACTGTGCAGACATGTATCAAAGGGGTAGCCGTGTTAGTCTGGATCTGTAAAAGCAGCAAAGAGTCCTGTGGCACCTTATAGACGAACAGACGTTTTGGAGCATGAGCTTTCGTGGGTGAACATCCGAAGAAGTGGGTATTCACCCACGAAAGCTCATGCTCCAAAACGTCTGTTAGTCTATAAGGTGCCACAGGACTCTTTGCTGCTTGTGCAGACATGGGAGGGCTAGTCCAAGGTGCTCCCATTACAAGAGGCTCCAATTGTCCAAGCAGACACATTTGCCAGTGTGGGACTGAGGTTTCCCTTCCTCAATTATTGCCGACACGTGTTAGGAGGCCACCCCAAGTCCTTCGTCACCCTCCCCGGCCTCTCCCTCCCTGAGGGGACAATCTCTTGAAAACAAACTCCAATAGGACTACCTGTAATAATGTAGAAAGTGAGCGTGTCTGTGTGCGTGCATTATCACCCTCTAGCAATGGGACATACGGGAGGCTAATAATACCAACTAAATGAGTTTTCCTGCGATAGCAGCCTGTGTTTTGGAAACTGAAGGGCCAGAGTTCTAATCCAGGCTCCCCAAATCTGAGTGATTTACTAATTATCTCTACTGTAGGACCACGTGACGTCTTCATCAATCTCACGGTTTTCTGGCCTCATGCCATGTGTGCGTTTGGAACAATCGAGCCTTTTGCTGTCTCCAATCAAAGTGACTTTCAAAAGCAGCCATTCTTGCTCCTGTGCGGTAACAGCATCACCTGATGTTAAGGCCACATGTGACTTTCTGAAAAATCTTTGACAAGCTGAACCTGTACCAGTTTCATTGTCAGGCTCCCGGGCTTAAAAAAGGGAATGTCCATAAAGTGCTGTAATTAGAGAGCTGGATAATTACAGGCAGTTTAGGGGCTGGAAGTTAGAACTCAGGAGCTGAGGAAAAATCTAGTGCCTGGGGGAAGGTCATATAAACCTAATGACATTTTTTAAAAATACCCACGACCCAAGAAGAATGACCGGAGAGAGAAAAACCAAGGTCCAAGGGCAGAAATAGAGGGACACGTGAACCAACAAAGCTGCAGGTCAAGGAGGCTAGCTACTCAATGGAAAGGCCATGTGACACATTCACCTCCATTCTGGTGCTGGTTCCAATTTGTTGACTCCATGTGGCTCGAAGAAGCATTATCCAGAAGAGAGTCTGATCCTGACAGCAATGGGAGCGGAAGGCACTCAGTGCCTTGCAAGATCAAGCCCCTAAATCCTGCCCTGTGCTGTCCCAGGTGTGCTAAGAGGTGGAGAAGGAGTCACAAAAATCTCTGTTCCTTTCCCACATCACACCCTCCTAACAGAGATACGGCAGGCTGCACCTTTCCTAAACATTCTTCGGAGCTCTAAAAGTGGCACCAGTCATAGCCTCTCCCCACAGCATGCTCTGTGTATCTGATCACTTCCTACAGCCTTAGTCCTAATTTCCACCAGCCACTAACGTCCTTTGTTTTCCATTTAGTTTTATCTAGCGAGCCCACAAAATGGAGCTGACAGCAGGATATTCATTTCTGTCAACGGCCTACAATTACCGAGACACCTACACCCGCCAGATTATCATCTTTATTCTTCTCTTCTTCTGAGACCCATAAAAATATCTGTGAGGGATAGGAAAGTTTCTATGCCATAGATACATGTCAATGGACATATACTGGTCTGGCTTGGAATAGCCTCTGTAGTTCTGTAAGCTAGGATAAAATAACTAGTGCTAGCAAGCTTCACACTTCAGGAGAAGGAGTACATCTACTCCCTCCTCAGTGGAGTGTTGCACAATTAGGTGTGTTCTGAGGGTTTACAAGGCAGCATTCTCCAGTGGCTAGAAGCCAGGGTTTGGAATTCCTGAGTTATAATCACAAGCCTGTTACTTATTCTCTGTGTGACCTTTGGCAAGTCACTGCACTTCTCTGTTTCAATCTCCCCTTGTGTAAAATGTGAGTAAGAACAACACTGCATTACAAGGGTGCCATGAGGGTGAAGTAACGTTTCATACAGTGCTCTGTAGAGGTAAAGCAACATAATTTTGTAAACCCTGAGTAGTCCCACTAAAGCAACTCACGTGAGTAAGGGCTATTGTAGGAGTTAGAATCTTAGGCCTTGTCTGCACCTACAGTGCTGCAGGAGCACAACTGCATCGGTGCTGCTGCAGCGCATCTAGTGAAGACGCTCTAAGCCAACGGGAGACAGCTCTCCCATCAGCATAATAAAACCGCCTCCGTATGCGGCGGGAGCTATGACTCCTGAGGGCATTCTGCGCCAAAAAATTTAAAAATTCTGCGCACAATGTTTTAAAATTCTGCAAATTTTATTTGTCAAATAAATGTGGAGGCTCCAGCCTGGCATTGGGGAGCACAGGCCACTGGCTGCACAGAGGTGGGAGATCGCTGTCCAGCGTCCCCCCGTCCCCCAGGACATGGACTCAGCGGTTTGGCTGCACCCAACCCTGACATAACGCAAGGACCGGGCCGTCCCCAGAAACGCCGCAGGGCCCTGCCCCTCTGTGCCAGGTGCACCAGGAGTGGGCAGGCAGGCTCAGCAAGAGAGGATCCAAGTGTGGAGGGGGTTAGTGTGGGGGGATCCAGGTGTGGGTTGAGAGGGTTCTGGGTGAGGCAATCTGGGTGCAGGCAGCTCAGTGGGGGATCCAGGTGCGAGGGGGATCTGATTGCACAGGGGCTTGTTGGGGGGTTCTGGGTGCAATGGTAATGGGACTCTGCAGGGGGTCCAGGTGGAGGTGGTTGGAGCTCAGCGGGGAGGGTCGGGGTGTGGCTCAGTGGGGGGTCCAGCTGCTAGGGGAGTGGGGCTCAGTGAGGTGGGGATCCAGGTGCAGGTGGCTCGTCGGGCTGGTCTAGGTGCAGAGGAAGTGGGGCTCATCGGGGGGGTTCTGAGTGCGGAGGGGTGAAGCTCAGTGGGAGGGTCTGGGTACGCGGGAGTCTGGATGCACGGGGGTTGGGCGGATGGGGGAGCAACTCCCTAAACAGGGATCCCTCCCCCTGCAGATGAGGAGCAATGGGTGCAGGAAGTGGCGGGAAGGGAGTATGCAGAGCTTCCTGCAGCCGGGGGAGAAATCTGAGGGTGGGTCTGACCTGGCCCCATATGCCAAGCAGGGGAAGAGGAAGTCCTGTCCTCCCTAGCAGCTGAGCCTGGCGCAGGGTAGGAGCCACCAGCTGGGTCTTTCCCAGTCCTGCCCCCTGCCCCATAGTGATTTACCTCTCTGTCGGCTGCCCAGGGCACCCAAAACATACTGCTGGGGAGGGTCACATGACCACTCTTGTGGCTTCCCTTTGCTTCCCTGTCAGAAAGTCATTTTCTGTGGGGAAGCAAAGAAATCTACGGGGACACAAATTCTGTGCATGCGCAGTGGCGCAGTGGCACAGAATTCCCCCAGGAGTATAGCTATGTTGGCGGGAGAAGCTCTCCCGCCAACATAGCGCTGTCCACACCGGCGCTTATGTCGGTGTAACTTATGTCACTCACGGGGGTGGTTTATTCACCCCCCTAAGCAACATAAGTTCTGCCGACATAAGCTGTAGTGTAGACATAGCCTAAATATCAACCTTAAACTCTTCAGGGCAGGGAACATCTTTAACACTTTGTGTATGTACAGCACCTAGCACACTGGGGCTCCGATACGGATTGGTGCCTCCGGATGCTGCTGCAATATAAATAATAATCATCTGGAATTAGACACTGCTGGAATCAGGATACTGAACTACCAGGATGATTGGTATGTCCCAATAAGACTCAGTGGCTGGAGGAACAAATTTATGATGAGGTACAGGAATGCTACTTAGTATTTATAGAGTGCTATTGATCTGTAGATCTCAAAGCTCTCCACAAAGGTGGCTTAGCACTAGAAGCCTCATTTTACAGATGGGAACACTGAGGCATAGTGTGATAAAGTGACTTGCCCATGGTCACTCAAGGAGCCTATGGCAGAGGTGGGAATAAAACCCAGGTCCCTTGATTCATAGTCCAGTGCCCTAACTGCTGGCCAAGGCTGTCCCACAAAAAGGATTTAATGCCATCTTGGATCTAGGCACTAAACAGTAGCTCTAACCAACAGGATGCACAGCCTGTAAATGAGAGGAGGAAGAGTTCAATATGTCTAGCCTGGCTAAGCAACTAAGAAGGGGACGTGATAACTGTCTACAGATATTTGAAAAGTGCAAACTGCAAGGAGGGCGACCAATGAGGGTGATGACTAGGAATAAAGGCATGAAATTAAGAGAAACTGAATATGAATATCAGACAAAACTTCCAGCCAATGAGATGTATTAGACTATAGAATAAATGCCTCCAAGAAGTAGTGGAGGCCCATCTTTTGGCACATTTCAAGCTAATCTGGCCCTAGTACTAATAAACATACATTAGGTACAAGAATGGGTCGGCTGTCTAAGAGGTCTGTTCCATCTGCGGAATCTATGAGAGTAGATACAGCTGGAGTTTCTCCTCTCGGCTTTCTTTCAAACAGCCACACAGACCTGGTTTGGTAGTTAACAGGAACCATACGAGAGACTAGCAGAGAATGACTCTCATGGACAGTAATAGCTTCTTGTTGTCCGTCTGGCCGTGTCAAGTGCAAATTGTCACCAGATGAGCATAATCCTTTGTCCTCCATTAGGGAAGCACAATGGCTATATTATCTCTTATAAGTCCTCGGAGTATGGACCGTTCCTGGGTTACAAGTGGAAAGCATGCTGGAATGCTGTAGTTGAGCCCACTTCTAGCTTTCCACCACCCCACACCCAAAGGAAAATGGTCCTCCTATCACTCTCTGTGGTTTTAGGATCTCAACATCCAAGGCAAGGTGATCTGGTCAGGTCCTGGATGCCCTCATCTTCCACTGACTTCAAAGGAAGTGCTCAGTACCTTGCAGGTTCACATCATTATCCACAGGAAAGGGAAGGGAAAAAAGAAAAGTGGCTCAAGCATAGAGGTAGGAGCACATTTTAGGATCTATGGCTGATCTAATACAACTCCTTGAGCTTCTAAAGCATCTTCCACCTGATGCTCTCAAACGCTTTGATAAACACAAATGAATTAAGCCAGATAACATCCCCATGCAGCAGGCATTATTATCCCTATTTAACCGATGGCGGAAGCAGACCAAACATACCACAGAGAGATGAAGTGACTTGCTCAATGTCACTCAGCCAGTCAGTGGCAGAGATGGGAACAGAATACAAGTTTTCTGACTCCGGGCCTGTGCTTTAACCACTAGATCACATCTCCCACATTGAAAGCTTCTATGAACATGCCTACTCACTGCTGCCAACTATTTTAGGAGTGACATCATCAGTGCAGAAGAGGGCACTAGTTTACATGGAAGAGGAGGGAGTTTAATTGAAATTCAAGTTGAGAATATAACTAAAATGAACTGTCTGGTCTCAGTTTATGGTTTATAAATTGTAAGCTCTTTGGGGTGGGGACCATCATGTTTTTGCATGTGTGTTCATTCAGTGCCTGATATAATGGGGCTCTGAGCTGGCTGAGGTCTCTAGGCAATACTGTGATATAAATGTTAATCAATAATAATAAAATATACTCCTGGTGTGATGCACAATCCTGGCATCCATAATTCCGAAGCAGAGGCACTTGCAGAGTGGTTTCCATAGAATAACAATCAGCTCATACGGGGCGGCAGGGAGGGAGAAGGACAGGTGCAATTTTAAAGTGTGGTTCTGCTCTGAAAGGTGACCGGGCTGCAGGCGCAGTCTGACAAACACACCACCTCAAATGCACTCAGTTTACAAGCAAAAGGATGATTATTCTAGCTGTCCTGGACTGTAAATTAATCCTGACATCTGAGACTCAAGCTGAGTTTTTTCCTCATAGTGCACCATCACCAGTAGCAAAGGTTCTGCAGGTCAAATCAGGCCTCAGGGACACCAGCGCAGCCCTCAAGGACAGCTGTAGAACCTCACGGTCTTCAATAGGTTTGCTCAGGACAAACTGTCTGGAAACTTAGCAAACAATTCTATGGGTGATCCACAAAAAGTAATAGAATCTGGCTCATTCTCTCGTAGCCGTGTTTGGTTTGGAGGGCTAATAGGAGTCAAAAGTCGTCAAAACTGACTTTTGTCTCTCAAGTCAGTAGATCTGACTCTGAGCACATGCAGAGAGCAAATCCGTTGAGTATGGAGGTGCCATCTTTACAGAGCACAACAGCACTTTTAAGGCCTCAGAACTCTAACTTCAGATCTCTGAACCACCAGGCACAGCTCCATACCGTCATATAGTTGTCTCTGCTTTGGCAAGAGTGAGCCAAACTTTATCACTGGCACCAGGTTAAGGGGAGGTCACCTGCATAAAACAGCACGAGGGTGCTGATTTGGTGGCTGAAGGCTCTATGTGGTTTCCAAAGCAGCTAGCTCTTTCTGTCCCTCACAAACTCAAAAGTTCAGTCCAAGGGGGGAGGAACGGGGGGGGGGAAGAAGCGTACCTTCAATTAAAATACATTTCCCAAAACGTTAAATGGCAGATATGTAACAAAACAGTGTGACATTCATACTTTTTGCTGCTATGCCTCTAAACCATTTTACAGCAACCTGTCAGATCTGATCAGACTTGTTTATTCTGCATGTAAATGTAGAACCTGAGGCCGTCTTGTTTCAGAAAAGACAGAAAAAAGCACATATTGTCCCTGGCAGTTGCTCGGTTTTTACAACGGCAATGCCTTGTTAACTCTTTATTCAAATCAAAGCGATTTTCACTCCTCTGTTACATTACAAAGTGCGAACAATTTTGCTTGCTGCATTGGCATGGATGGCAACTCAATTCAAATGGAAAATAAAACAAACAAAACATGCCGTGAAAGAAACAAATCAAGTGATTTATAAATAGCATCTTGGAAATCTCACATAAGCTAATGATAACGGATTAGAAGGCAGTGTCCCTTCTGGCTACAGTTTACAAATTCTTATCTGCTTAAGGTTGCTCTAGAAAGATTTCCAGCTGACCACATTACTCTTAAAGATAAACTCTTCCTGGCAGTTTACAATTGCATACCAACTACTACAGCCTTCACGTTTGCCTTGATAGGGGACGATTGGTCATTCTTTAGGGTTCCATGGCCCCTGCTTGCCAGTCTAATTTTAAATACAGCAATTGTCTGCACTGAATTTCTGATCGATTCATCAGTCCATGATAGGACTGTAAACATTCTTGGACATCTTCTAGCAGACCCATTCAAAAAGCCTTGACAATAGCCCTCAGTTCATGCAACAACTGTTCCAAATTAGCCACTGCGGGGGGTGGGGGGGGGAGGGAGAGGAGGGGAAGAATCTAAGTTCTCACAGAGGTATCAGAAAATCCTCCTATTTAATAAATATAAATATCATCATCATTAATCCATAGCACCTTTCAACTGTGGAGCTCAAACTCAGTAGAAAGGTGGGTGAACACTAGTTTCCCCTAGGGTGACCAGATGTCCCAATTTTATAGGGACAGTCCTGATTTTTGGGTCTTTTTCTGTATGGGTGGGTCTCTGACATACTCCCTTGACTTCATTCAGTGCCTTGGGATGTGAAAATATGGACACTCAGGGGCCAATTCATGATTCTGCCCTGACTTATGCCCTCTCGGGGGTAGCATGAGGGGAAAGACAGAGGAGAATGAATGCCACTGACCCCCAATCCTGACCACCTTACTCATGCAAGTCATCCCATCGGAGGTGGCCCTGGGAGCGCACAGATGTAGCTCAGAAATGGGATTTTAACATGATGAGTGGGGCTGAGGAAGAAAAATAATCCTAGCTCAAACTGGAATAGAAGCCCCAGATATCCTGTCGTTCTCCAAAATGGGGTGATGGTCCATCCCCCCAAAAATGACATTTCTGGGGTAACCACAAAGACAGCATGTGTCTCAAACATGCTGCCCCTCGCTTTCGTTAAGCCATCCTTCATGCATTATTCCCACTGTAGAGAATTAAAAGCCATAGACAAGGCCATCCCTGTCTGAATGAAGGGAAGGTGTGGAGAGGCATGGTGATATAAATGGCAAATTGGGCCTGAATTGTTGGAGTATCAGTCATATGCCTTTAGTCACTGGGGTGAGAAAGCTGATTGCCTTGAGTGTCTAACCTTCTGCAAAGTTCATTGGCACCCATATGGTCTGAGCTACACATGTCCCTTCCCACCCCACTTGGGCTTCCTGGACCGAAGCCCTGGGGGAGAGTTTGTCAAATAGGTGCATACTAAGACAGGCATGTCAGGGGAGGGATCCTACCCCCTGAGCCTCTTTAGGACATAATGTGAGACTCACTACAGAAAGAGGAAATGGGTTTAAAGACCAGTAGCACAGAAACTAACCATCGATGCAACTTCTTGCTCCACGGGCCAGCCCCAACCCACCACGGATAGCACCCTCCCTAGGCGCAGTCACGCAGGATGGGGTAGCCCTACCTTTGAGGTGCTGGTGGTGGACCCTGTGGAATCTGCTCTGGTTGCCTCTGGGCAGGGCAGGGATGCTGGAGAAGCTGTTACCCATGGCATCAAAGGCAGAAGAGAGCAAGCCAAGAGCTGGAAGGCGCCTGTGGGGTGGGTTCTCCCTTGTGCTGCCGGGTGGGTGCCTTGGAGAACCTGCAGCGCTGCCTTGCCTCTGCTGCGGCTTCTCCTTTCCCTTGCTGTCACTTTGGAGCTGAAATCCCCTTTTGTCTTCTCCTCCTCCTCATCGATGGGGATTACTGGGTTCCCGGGCTGCGGGGAGGGGGGGCCGGAGGAGGGAGCGGCTGCCTGCTTGGCTCCAATGCGGGGGGGGAATGGGGGGGGCTCTGATCTTCCTTAGGAGACTCTGGCTCTAATCCCCCCCCCTCCCTACGGCTCAGCCTCCGAGTCCTCCCCTGCTTCTCTCTTTGTGTCTCTGCTTCTCTGCCCCGCCCCCGCTTCGCCCCACAGATCGCACCTGGCCCCTGCGGTCCTGCCTCCCGCTCCCCTCCCACCCCCTCCTCCTCCGGCCCTAGCGAGCCGCTGCCGGGGCATCTTCCCCTGCATGCTCCCCGCGGCCTGCGGGGGCGGCGCCCCCCCCCCCAGCCCGTTGTTATGGTGACAGCTGTCTGTTCATACATGTCGCTAAGGGACCAGGGTCACGTGGGCCGGCCAGATGTGCCACCGCTGGAGCGGCGCGGGCTGGACAGCTGGGCCGCTCCCAGGCGGCTGCCCCCCTCCCCCGCCCAGCGGCGCTTCCCCGGGGCCGCCCGGCAGGTGTAGCCCCATTGCCAACAGGTGCGGGGGGGGGGGGTGCACGGCACGGCACGGCACGGCACGGCACGGCCGGGGAGGGGCTGCTCCGCGGGAGCGGGCAGGGACTTCAGAGCGAGCGAGAGAGCGGGTGGTGTGTACACACCCCAGGCCGGGTAAGTTCAGTGTGTGTGTGTGTGTGTGT
>NW_020664446.1:4777262-4786299 GCF_002925995.2 Terrapene triunguis | reverse complement strand
GAGTGTGTGTTTGTGTGTACACACCGAAGGACAGGTGAATTCAGGGGAGAGTGTGTGTGTGTGAGAGAGAGAGCAAGAGAGAGAATGGGGGTGGGTGGGTGGGTACACCCAAATGCCGGTAGTTCAGAGAGAGAATGCGTGTGTGTACACACCCAAAGGACAGGTGAATTCAGGGAGCGTGTGTGTGTGAACACCCAAAGGCAGGGAGTTCAAAGAGAGAATGTGTGTATGTACACCCAACAGCAGGAAGTTCAGAGAGAGAAGGGGGTAGAGGATGGGGTGTACACCCAAGGGCAGAGAGTTCAGGGTGTCTGTGTATGTATCCACACAGGAGCAGGTGAGGTGTGCGTGTACACACACAAGGGCAGGGAATTCAGAGAGCAGACAAGTGTGTGTGTATGGGAGTTCAGAGAGCAAGTATGTGTAGGCACAAGGACAGGAGTTGTGTATGTACCTTCATACAACTAGGTGAGTTCAGAGTGTGTGTGTGTGTGTGTGTGTACACTACAGCAGATGAATTCGGTGGGGGGGTATAGTTGCCCATCGCAAGAGGCAAGTTCAGAAGGTTTGTGTACAGTATATCCATTGTACACACACGTTTGTACATTCAGAGAATGTGTGGGGTCTATGTTTAGTGCCATGCACACCTATGACACTTTATAAATAATAAAAATAACTAATGTACATATGTGTATGTATATTTGTGCTTCTGTAAATACGTGGGGGTGAACGTGTGAAAGTTGTGCCACTGGTGTATATGTACAATAATTAGGTGTCTCTCTCTGTGAGCATGCATGTTCTCAGGGCTAGTGCTCACACTTTCCAGTTGGTGCCCTGCAGTCTGTGTCCCATTCAATTTATCATCATCTTTAAACCTTTTGAGAACAAAGCAGAATACACGGTATGTAAAAGAATCTGATGGAAACAGAGCTGCGCTGTGCAGAGATATGGATAATTTTTCTCTGTTATTTTGAATAGCCATCATCACATTTAGTCTTTTTCTATAAATAACAAATCTACTACCAGGACGAAAGCAGCTGAAGTTTCAGGTGGCTGCACTGGTTTTTAGAGTAGTGCTGAGCATTGTATACAGCAATTGATGTCTTTGAAACAGGATTTTAGGAAAGGAAGGATGGTCTTATTAAGGCACTGCTCTGGAACGCAGGAGATTTGAACTCTAATCCTAATTTTGCCACAGAATTTCTGTGACTTGTCCCATCTATAAAATGGGGATAATAATGTTACCCTACTTCACAGAAATGCTGTAGGATAAATCAGCAGTGTCTGTGATATTACAGTGATGAGCACAGTGGGCAGGCCTATGAATATGCATTATACAAATGTTAATCCATCTTCACAAATGGGGAAACAAGTGATTTGCCAAGGCCACCAACAAGTTGATGACAGAGCTAGAAATAAAACCTATGAGTTCCTGGCTTCTAACCCCTTGTTCAAGCCACAAGACCAGACTGTGTTTGATATAGGGATGTAAATATCATTTAAAAAGTTAACCGTTTAAATTATTAAAATTATATCATTTAAACGGTTAACAGATTAAAGGGAGAGGGCTGGGGCTGGGGTCGGCTGGCTGGCTGGCCGGCCGGCGGAATGGGGCTAGGGCTGGGGCCCGGCACGGCTGGGGCCAGTGCGGTGGGGCCGGGGGCTGTCCAGTGGGGCTGAGGCTGGTACTGCGGGACCGGAGTCCAGCCAGCATGGCCAGGTCCAGGCTTTGGCCGATGTGGCAGGGCCGGGCTCCGGCTGCCGGGGCCAGGGCCGGGTGGTGTGGCCGGGGCCAGGGTCTGTCCGGCGCGGCAGGGCTGGGGTCCAGCCAGCACAGCGCGGACGGGGGTTAACGGTTAAGGTCGGTTAACTGCTAAGCCTAATGCTTACCAGTTAGCTGGTTAACATTTTACATCCCTAGTTTGAAAAGGCTAGCGGTACTCCTGATATGCTTTCTGATGTACTTATTTTTTCCACTGGAGTAATAAGAATGTCAGGTCAAGGAACACCAAAGGCAGGTACATTACAAGACCATAACCCAAGGCAAGTCAAACTCATAGACTTCACTATTGGTGTATGGCAAACCTGTCATGATGGTGCATTGTCTACATCAGGTCCCAAACTGGATGTGGAATGTATGTAACCAGTGCATTAAAACATGCTGGGCCAAATTCATACCTGAATAATTAATGAAATAGATAGCTGTTTCAGATCCCTTCCCTTCTATTATCTCAAATGAGAAACATTTAGTCTGACTAATGAAGAAAGGATTGAAGTTTGGGTCACAGACAGATTTTCCCTTGAGTCTAAGATCTGCTCAGCGCAGAAGGGGTGTCATCAGGGAGTCAGCTACGGTTCCCAGCCCCTGCCTTGGTACGAATTAGAGCAGCCATGGGGATGCTCTAACTCATACTAATATCATATGAGCTCCAAGGAATCATATGCTACCTGAGGACAAATCTACACTATGGCGCTATATCGGCGCAGCTGCACTGATGCAGCTGTAGCACATCTGGTGAAGACACTATGCTGATGGGAGTGCGCTCTCCCATTGGCATAATTACTCTACCTCTGTGAGTGGAAGCTATGTCAGCAGGAGAGCATCACCCACCGACAGACATAGTGCCGGTGTGGACAGCACTTAGGTCAATGTAACTTACGTCACTTGGGGAGTGGCTTTTTCACACCCCTGAGCAACGTAAGTTACATTGACTTAAGCACTAGTGTAGACCAGCCCTCAGAGCAGACCTCCACCACACCTACTCCTTCCCCCAGCATATCCCCTTCACTGGGGTGTGGGGTGGTTGGCATTGGACCAGCCTCACTGGGTATAGGCCACCTGAGAGCTTCCCCACTGGGGAACTTCTCAGCTGGCCCATTATGGCCAGAATCCAAACAGCACAAAGGAGTTGGCTCAAAGTGTATTTAACTGCAAACCAAAACTTGCTCTACAGTCCTCACGGTTTATCTATCAATATATATACATATTCATATGTATGTATGTATGTAACCCCTTTGGGGTTTAGAGAGCATGACCCCTTTAAAACCTTGTCCTGAGGCAGAGGAAGTCCTGGCTGTTCCAGGGGGTGGAGAGAGAGGAAGAGCTACAGGGTAGGTGTGTCTGTAGCTCCAGACAAAAGGGCTACCGGGAGCACACCCTCACATATTGAAGCAGCTAAGAACCAGCCCAAAGCCTGGGAGGGGCAGAGCCGCCGACCAGGGATGCCCCAGGTCAGGAGCCAGGAGGAACACGTTGCTGGGAAGGAATCACCCGAGAAGGACAAACCGGAGCTGGATCTAATATCGCTGTCACCCAGAGCTGTATGGGGCCCTGAGTACCAGGGCTTGTGACCTTGCGTTGGGAATAAGGAGGGAGGCTGCAGGTAGCTAAGTGGGGAGGTTGTCACTCTGTGTGGGTTTGCAGAGAGCGGCAAAAGAAAGCACTGGAGGGGTTTCTTGGGGAAAGTTGACTGGCGCCAAAGATGACCAGGAGCACCTAAGTCCAACTGCCGGGCTGGAACTTTGCCCAGAACTCCTGAACTCTGAGTGAAGATGCATTGCTCAGTGTCTGCCCTTTCATACTGTGGTACCACTGGGCCTGTGGGGCCTCGTGTTGGATGTAAGCCTGTTTTACCACTCCCCCTACTGTCCCCATGTTGTTTTTCTCCATTCATCCCTCTGTAAATAAATATTTCCCTGTCTGATATTCACTGTACTATTCCAGCGTGTTGTGTGTTCACTCCAGGGGGATTGGAACAGGTTCAGTTTGGAAGGCAGTTTCTCTGCTGTGTTCCTGTATGTGCCTTTTCTTGGCCGGAGCCACCTGCGGAGTGGATTCCATCTTGGCCGTGATAATTATATATGTATACACACATACACATTCATCACCTTCAGACTGGATTACTGTAACTCACTCTATAGAGAGCTGAAAGTGATGTATTGCACAGACTCTGTCTCTGGCTGAAGTAGAATGTAACTGCCTGCCGAATGCATGTGAGCATGTCACCCATGTGCTCGGATCCTTTCACTAGTTCCCTCTTTGTTTTCCTTGTCAATTCAGTACTTTGGTCCTGCTCTTCAAAGCTCTATGGGTCACCACCCAGCTACGTCAGATACAATGTATCCATCCATTACTTCCCAAGACAGAGGCGCTTCTACACACACACTCTCCCCTCCCCTCCCCTCCCGGGGACGGGGGTGAGGAGGAGAGAGAATCTCTTTAACCAGGGAAGGGGAAGAGCAGAAAACTCCATGAAATCCACTAGGGACCTCAGTATGCAGATTTAAATTACCTGTGAAGTGCTTAGAAGCTATGGTGAGTGATGTTATGGAAAACCTATATGATCATATTTTTGTTTTGTGTTTGTACAGCACCTAGCACAATGGAGCACTGGGCCATGAATAGGGTGTCTAGGTGCTCCTGCACAAATAAACAGTATGTTAAAAAAAATATACAAAAAACAACTATCTTGAATACCCATAATTGGTTTAGATGCTTCCTTACTTTTACGTACAGGCTCACATGGAGAGCCTCAATAACCTCTCTACTATGTATTTACAGATGTCCCCACTGCATATATAAACCCATGTGCAGTATCACATGGTGTAGCACAAGCTAAGACAAAAGAGGTCAGATTCGACAGCAAAGGTGTGCAACCAGGCCCAGGCATCCTCCCCAGCTTGATCCATTGCTGTGAAACCTCCCACCTCAGCTCCAAGCCAGTAGGCAGGAGTTAACACTGTGACAGGCATTCCTTAGCAGCACCTTGTCGCCAAGGGAAAACCTGGATGACTGTGCTCCAACTGCAGAAGTGGTTCAATGTCATGTCACTATATCAGTATAAAACGGTACAGCAGATGCAGGTCTGCTGTCATTTAATATGTCATTTAAAAAAAAAAAAGAGTTGTAAGTACTGAAGTTGCCTCCTCCTTTCTCCTCTCTTGATCTTTACTCACTTTTCTTCCTTTCCACTTTTTCTCTCTCTTATGAGCATTACAGCATGATCAGAGACTGGAGTAATGCACCAGCCCGAGGTGTGGAACACAATCAAGGAGCAGGCTATCGTTATTATTACAGCACCAGAACTGTAGCAAACACCTTTGTTAAGGCTGCAGAATAGTTTTGTTTATAACCATTTTCACATACTTGTAAGTGTCTGAAACCTTCCCCTTTTTGGGTGAACTTTATCCTTGGCTTCCATCCAAAAGATTAATTTGTTTTTCCCCTCTTGGGAAAGTGTGAATAAAAGCCATTCACAATCCTTCTTGATTTATGGTGCATAAAACACATACATGAAATATCCCACTGTAAAGTTTATTGCCACACTTTATCCCCCGGGGCATTCAAAAACCTGCTGCACCCTGAAACATGTCAGGTTAATAGTCCTCAGTGAGGAGAAGGTCTTTGACCTAGGTTAATAAAAAGTGAAGTTAAACAAAATGTCTTTTTAAAAGAGATGCTCTAGCTCAAGCAGAAGTTATGGGCTTGATGCAGGAATCACCTGTGTTAGGACCATTCAGACTGTATAATCATAAATGGTCCCTTCTAGCCTTGAAATATATGAAAATTATTAATTTTGCAGTCAGTGGAGTTACACTGAGGATGAATTTGAACCATTGGCTGTATAATTCCACACCAGCCCAGTTCATAGAAATTCCATTATGAATAAAGTATACATCATATTTATTGACTTCCCTTTTTATTTTCTCTCTAGCAAACAAAGAAGTGGCTATAGGGATCAAAGAGCTTGTCTAGATGAACACTTAGTTCACGGCAAGTGGGGGTGTAAATCAAAGTTCCCTCTAATTTTTCACATCCATGTGCAGAATGAATTTTGTTATGTGCACCAATATAGAGGTGATGTGAGGCAGGGTGGGGCTGAGGGGTTCGGAGTGTGGGAGGGGGTCAGGGCTGGGGCAGAGGATTAAGGTGTGTGGGGAGGTGTGGGCTCGGGCTGGGGGTGTGGGCTCTAGGGTGGGGCCAGGGATGCGGGGTTTGGGATGCAGGCTGCTGGGGGCTGGGGCTGCGGGGGAGGCGCCTCTCCTTGCCAGCAGCAGCTCCGGAACCCCTATCCCTCAGAATTCACTACCACTGGACCACTAGAGTACCAAATTCTGCTGGGTAAGCAAAGAAGGCCATCCTTACATGGAGGTAACTGCTACTGGTGGGGAAATGTGCCAGTTGCAGTTTGTGCCACTACACCAGCAGCAGCTCCAGGGAAGAGGTGCCTTTCCCCACCAGCAGGAGCTCTGGAGCCGGGGAAGAGGTGCCTCCCCCCATCAGCAGGAGCTCTGGGGCCGGGGTTGGGGGAGAGGCACCTCTCCCCCAAAAGTCCTGCACGCCCCAACTTGCTCCCCGCCCCCCACCCTACGTCTCTCCTCTTCAGGCCCCTGCGGCTGCACGCTTGCCCGGCCCTTTATAGCCTGCTGCATGGCCATGCAGCTTAGAGGGAACTTAGGTGTAAATCTACAATGCACTAATATGCTGTGCACTAACTGTCCATGTGCCCCCCACTAACATGCACTAAAAGTTCCCTAGTGCACTTCAATCTACTCTGCTTCAGACCAGGAGTAGGTCAATGTGAACTGGGGAACTTTTCACGTGAGGTAGCAAGGTCCACAGGACCACACGTACAGTTAATGCCCAGCAAATTAGTGCACTGTAGATTTACACCCCAGCTTGCCCCGCACTAACTGTTCATCTAGACAAGCCCAAAGTGTCTCATTCATTTAAAGCCTCCCAAATTTGGGGTGAAATTCACCCCATGTAGAGGGCCAACATAAAGCCCCTACCCTGTCTTTATTTAAATCCCTCTTAAAGATCCACTTCTGGTGAACTCCTTACAGGGAATCTAGTTGACGGGTACAACAATTCCATATTTGTTTCTCCCTTCCCCTAACCTCTGTCTGTTGTCCATCTCTGACCTTAGGCTGAATTGCACAAGGTGTGGGTAGGGACTGTCCTTTCTCTGAATGTCTGGAAAACCCCTGGCACATTGTGAGTTCTACCATATAAATAAATAATAATGCTGCACTTATCTGAAATGGAAAAATTCTCTTTTACTTAGATAGAGAAGATCCTGAGAAACAAAAGCTACCAATTGTTAGACCTGCAGGCACTTGCATAATCCATATAATAGCACAGGGAGCAGTTCAATGCAGTCATCCATTAAATTAAAGGCACTCATGCATAAATTATATCATATATACTGCTTATGATGCACTTTTACTTCCGCTTCTAGGAATTTAGGGTAACTTTACTACACTGTGGGCCCAATACCACAGGGTAGTTGACTGCCCTCCACATCCTTTGATTGCACCCCGGGAACCGCGTGACTGAGGTATTATCCCCATTTTACAGATGGAGAAACTGAGGCAGAGAGCTGTTTAAAATAACATGGCATAGGCCGTAAGCTAAGTCTGGGGCAGAGCCAAGATTAGAACAGAGGAATTCCTGCCTTCTCTACCAGTGTTCAGTCCACTAGACCCTGCTGAATTCAAGAGCCTATAAATTTAATTCCTTCCCTGATGAACCTGATCAAGATTGTCAATAGAAGTCAGGGGTTTGCTTTGTGTGTACCGGTTAAATCCCTGGAAGCAGAATTGAATAGAAGGGAGAATACACACAGAGTATAGATTTGTAACCTGGGAACGGGGAGAGAGAGGACACTAGCCCCAGTGCTAGACATTCATTGGATCCAGGGCCGGCGCTTCCATTTAGGCGACCTAGGCGGTCGCCTAGGGTGTCAGGATTTGGGGGGCGGCATTTTGCCGCCCTTGGCGGCAATTCTGCGGCGGGGGGTCCTTCCGCGCTCCAGGTCTTCAGCGGCAATTCTGCGGCGGGTCCTTTACTCGCTCCGGGACCCGTCGCCAAAGTGCCCCGAAGACCGGGAGCGCGGAAGGACCCCCCGCCGCAGAATTGCCGCCGAAGACCGGGAGCACGGAAGGACCCCCTGCCTAGGGCGGCAAAAACCCTGGCGCCGCTCCTGATGGGATCTAGTGGCTAGGCTGAGCATTAAGTGCTCTTAAGTCCTAAACCAAATGCCCGAATGATAAACGTCCCATTTAATGGGTACCAAAACCGTCACCTGAACATCTTACATTTGATGTAACAAAGCTTAGGGATCCCCCAGAATTTATGTTAAACCCTTTCCCCTATCTCCTCCCAAAATGCCAAAAATGATGTTAAGAACAACCAGGTTTAAGAATAAAGCTTTTGTCTAAGGTTAACTGAACATGGAAGAAAATAACAGTTGTGACGTTCTTGCTTGGAGCCATGACAATGTAGACACAGGGTTAACTGGCTTCTTGCTTCACACAGCAAAATGTGCTTTGATGCAGCCCATAGCTTAGAAGCCGCATTAGATTGCAAATTTTCCTGCAGTGACATCAGGACTTTTAGCTGGATGAAACTTGCATTGCAGCATCACAGCATGCACCCATGCAACCTAGACATCAGAAGAGTGTGCTGCCGCCAGATGTCACGCTGCTGAAATGTATGCAGGCCTTGATGTCAAAGTGAAATGGGGGAAATCCAAGTTCCAGTATCACAAATCTGGATCGGAGAATGATAGGGCAGTGCCCCTGGTCAACAGTGAACTCCTCTCTTTGCAGCTCTCTGTGCGTAGCAAGGAAGCGGATATAAATCAGAATGCTAGGTTGTCTCACCTCAGGCATCCAGAATTAGAGGACTCTTCTGAAAGTGTCAGACAATCTCTGTGCCTCAGTTTCCCCCTCTCTGCCCTGACAGACTCATTAATATTTGTAAAGCACTTTGAGGACCTCAGCAAGAAGGTACCAGTGAATAGCAAGGTGTTATCTGTAAGAGAGGGTGGCAAGGAACTTGCTTTTAGGTTTCTTCGTGGTGAAAAGTGAGTGCTTGGTCACTTCTGTTGCAATAAACACGGATACCTGTTTTGCGTGAGTGAGGTGGGAGAAAGTTCCATCTTCCATAAGATGCCAATGTGGATTGCCACGGGCACGCAGGGGCGAAAGAAAATGCAGGCCTGTTATTTACCAGGCTGCACGTGGCAATAGA
>NW_020664446.1:4732330-4777252 GCF_002925995.2 Terrapene triunguis | reverse complement strand
ATTTACCAGGCTGCACGTGGCAATAGACTATATTGGTAAGGGATGCAAGGAGAGTATGGGTCACGATGCAAACTGCAGACACACACACACACACACACAACTAAAATTAATCAATTTAAAGTTTTATTGGGGATAATTACAAGGGGTAAGGGAGCAGCGTTTGATTAGCTAATAGAGTTAATGAAACTTAAAACACACAATGACTAAAATATCTACTAACAATATTTATAAACAAAGATGCAGCAATTAGTAATAACTGATACTTACAAATACAAACCAACGCATAACGACCGGCAAACGTAGAAACTCTGTTTGAAACACGTGAGCTGAGAGAGAGGCTTCGAGGTGATCAGACTCGGTTACGGGTGTACACAGGATACACAGGATTCGTTTTTCTTTCTCCTCTCCCTGCCTGCACATGGCAGGCAGCCCATAAAGTACCAACTATGACATCATAGAAGTGTCATAGGGGACGGGGCCCAAAACCTGTTTGTGTTCGTTTCTGATTGGCACAAGCAAAGTTTACACCAAGTAGGGGAGCAGGTGCCTCAAAGTCTGGCTTCGCCCCCAAAAGGTGAGGAAATGCATATTGCTTTAGAATGCGTGCAACACTGAATGACAAAAGAAGAGGCCAGGGCAATACCGGTATGGGCAAGTTTTACAGGATGCAGACAGGAACTCATCTCAACAGCCAACAGGACTGTGTGGAGACTTGGAAAACAGGCTCCCCACAGAGCATCTATGACCAGCTTGATGTTTTGGCTCCATAACCTCAGCAGTTCTCTCATCCATCAGCATAGGGTCTCCCCATGGGTTGAAGCTGCTACCTAGGAGTTACCCCATCTAAGGGTAGAATAAATAATAAAATAATGATAGTAACAATGCTAAGCACTTACTTGGCACTTTATATGGTCAAAACTCTTTAAGAACATTTATCAATCCTCATAAAACCCCTGTGTGTTAGGTAAGCACCCCCCCAATTTTACAAATGGGGAAACAAGACACAGGGAAGCTAAGGGGCTTAACCAAAGCCACCCAGGAGGACAGTGTTGGCATCAGAGCTCAGGAGCCCCATGCTAGATGCACTGCTCCCTTAGACCATGCAGCTGCTCTATTTTTCCCACCTGGTAGCGTCTTCATTACAACCCCTTTCAGGCCATCACAATCCACATTCGAGATAGTGCTTTTTAACTTGCGCTCTTTGTGGGCAGGCCTCGCCGCATGCTGACCAAGATGGAGGTGGTGCACAGGCTGTGGCAATCCATAGCTGAAGCCTGGACAAATCCGGACAAGCCATATTTCAGCACTGCAAAGGAGATGCCATTTCTGCTGTATAGCTCAGGTCAGCCCCATAGAGCCGATGGCTGGTTTCACTCTAAAGGACAGCTCTTATGGCAGCAAGCCTCCTGTGTATTTGAACAGGAATGTGGCCAGTCAGTCTACTGCAGAGGTGAAAGTAAGCCGGTATGCCCCGGTATGGCGTACCGGCAAGAGCTGGTTTGCCATACCGGGGCGGCCCGGCTTCCCCAGGGGGCAATTTAAAGGGCCTGGGGCAGATTGAGGCAGCTGAAAATATTCTGTTTAGCATGCTTGATTTCACTTGGTCACTGTATACTCTCTCAAGCAGAGTGTACAAAAGATACCATATGAAGCAAAAGTAATTGTGCAGTATAATAGGGCAGACTGGAGAGCAGAAATAAGGAGACGAGAGAGAAGTGCATAGGGAGACAGAGCAGCTGGAGTTGTGTGTAAATTCCCATGCATTACATAAAGGACTCAGGCTACCCGTTAGCTACCTCCGTTAATACAGGCATCTCCTTTATATGGACTGGAGAGCTGCCGTGGAGACAGATGCAATATTGCTGTGCGTTTTACTTTATCATGTTGGGTATGTGCGACATTGGGGTCCACCCAGACCAGTAAGGGGTTCTGTCACTGCCTGCGCTGTAACCTTGGGGGCCTTTGTGCTGTACAGCTGTGGTTCAGAGCCCTGACACCAGTAGCCAGGTCATACGCAGAAAGTCTCAACCTGGCTCTTACCAGCCCAGTTACTCTTTGCAGGGAGACACCAACAGCTCTTCCAGTCCTGAGTCCCCCCCAAAAATGCATACTCCCTGGGTTCTTAACAACCAGACACTCTGACCATTCCCCTCTGGTTCGTCCCTGTCCCACCACCCCCAAGGCACGAAACCAGCTCCCCAGATACCAGTTTACTTTGGAACACACACTTCACACAGTTTGCACACCAGAGACCTACGTGGGGTAAAAAAAAAAAAAAAAAGAATACAAAAAAAAACAAACCAAAAAAGAAAACCGAAGGGGGGGGGGGGAAGAGAGAGAGGGAACAAACATCTACAAGTTACACCGAACATGAACATATAGACACAACCTCAGGCTTTACCTGTCCATGTTAGATAAGATTCCTCTTCTAATAATATTGCCTTAAAACAGTTCCACAGCATAGCCCCTAGCTATGGGGGGGGGAGGGCAGAGAAATCCAGCATTCACTGACAGCTTCCTGCTTGGAGACTGTCCCTCGGGTTCTGGATAAAATATGTCAGCCCCAGGCCTGCCTTTAAAAGGTTCCCCTACACACCACCCCCAGTCCACATGACTCCTGATTAGTCAGAGTGAAGAAATTCCCTCATGACTTGATGTTTAAGATGTTATTTTCAATTTCAAGTTGTCTCAATGTCTTTTCATTAACTCTAATGGTCCATCATTGTCCTTTCCTGGGCTGGACATGGATAGCTACCTGAAGCTGGTTTTGGGTAAGAAACTGGTTTGGAATGTGCCCTTCCCTGCTTGACTGCTGACTGCTCACTGCCCTGTTGTGAGGTGGTGCTGAAAGTTGCATCACAGATGAGGCGCACAGATTTCTATAAACCCGAATACATGAATTCATAACCAGCCTGTATATACACCTCATAATGACCATCAAATTCAGAATATTGCAAGCTTTCATGAATATGTTTTCATAGAACAAGAACAGAGCAAATAACAGCTTATTTTTGAGGTTAAAACTTTTTTCCTTCTCTTGGGGGGTCTGGACCATGATTGTCAGAGTGTCCTTTTAAAGCAGCTGCTTATCCATTGCTTCATGGGGTTTAAGATCTCAGTTTAACTCTCAGTCCCTGGAGGAAAAACAGTGACACACTGTGACGGGTTGGATCACAGAAACCCCCTTGGGAGCTGCCACCCGATGTGCCAAGACTACCCCTGCTTCTGTTTTCCCTGCCAGCTCAGGACTCCAGCACCCTGTCTTGCTGAGCGAGACACTCCAGTCTGGCTCCAACACAGACCCAGGGTCTGAATCACTTGTCCCCAAGCTGCAAGTTTACCCAAAAACAGCTCACAGGAGTGTGCTTGTCTTTAGCACTCAAATGCCCAACTCCCAATGGGGTCTAAACCCAGATAAATCCGTTTTACCCTGCATAAAGCTTATGCAGGGCAAACTCATAAATTGTTCGCCCTCTATAACACTGATAGAGAGATATGCACAGTTGTTTGCTCCCCCAGGTATTAATACATACTCTGAGTAAATTACTAAATAAAAGTGATTTTATTAAATACAGACAGTAGGATTTAAGTGGTTCAAAGTAGTAACAGACAGAACAAAGTAAGTCACAAGCAAAATAAAATAAAATGCGCAAATCTATGCCTAATCAAACTAAATACAGATAATCTCACCCTCAGAGATGCTTCAGTAAGTTTTTCTCAGACTGGACACCTTCCAGGCCTGGGCACAATTCTTTCCCCTGGTACAGCTTTTGTTCCAGCTTAGGTGTTAGCTAGGGGCTTCTCCATGATGGCTCCTCTCCCCCTCTCTTCTGTTCCACCCCTTTATATATCTTTTGCATAAGGCGGGAACCCTTTGTCTCTCTGGGTTTCCACCCCCCCTCACTGGAAAAGCACCAGGTTAAAGATGGATTCCAGTTCAGGTGACATGATCACATGTCACTGCAAGACTTCATTACTCACTTGCCAGCACACACATATACAGGAAGACTCACAGGTAAACAGCCATCTGCAGACAATGGGAGTCATCAAGATTCCAAACCATCATTAATGGCCCACACTTTACATAATTACAATAGGCCCTCAGAGTTACATTTTATATTTCTAGTTTTAGATACAAGAGTGGTACATTTATACAAATTAGATGATCATACTCAGTAGATTATGCACTTTGTAATGATACCTTACAAGAGACCTTTTGCACGAAGCATATCCCAGTTGCATTATATTCACTTATTGTCAAATTTTTATAAAACCATATAGACTGCACACTCTCAGTCCCTGGAGGAAAAACAGTGACACACATCCAGCACAAGTTCTCAGCCACACTGTGTCCCAACCCACCTCATGAACAACCCTTCATCATGCCAGACAATGTGACTGCGGCTTCCCCAGGGTCCTCTCCAGTCAGTTTTCTGGGGTCTATCAATTGTATTTGCTGTTTCTATAGAAGCCATTCAAGAGATTTCTCAGCTAATCGTTTCCTTTGGGCAAGATCATTTCCATTTTAATGAACGCTGTCATTTCATTCATAGGACAGAATAAGAAGTAGGGCTCTGGCTGCCATGCTCAACATTGCAGGCTGGGAATTTTTTTTTTGGGGGTGGGGGGGACAGCTGTTTTAAAAAGCTTTATTTATATCTTTGCTCTGCATGTGCTTGAATAAGTTAATAATGAGGATGAAAGTGATATTTTACAATGGGAAATGAACAGTGTCAAAATGAAGTGTTGCATTTCTCCAAATTAAATGTTTCATTTCCTTCAGACTTTTGGGGGGTGACACTCAGTGACTCTGTTCTGCCGGTTGAAGTGAGAAGGTAATTTTAAGCCATCTTCGTATTGTGCTCCCTGTATTTCGGGGCTATGAAGGGGTCTGTTCAGCCCCTAAAGTCAGTCAGAGCAGCCCCAACACTGCTCTAATTTATCTTCTGCTTCCCAAGGGCCTGGGAAGCAGAGAACAACTGTAGTGCACCACACTGCAGCCACACCTTAGCCCCCTCAGATCATACCATTATGTTGGGAGCTGCTGAGAGGAGGGCTGGCCTTGGTCACTTATGCCAATATCCCAGAGACAGGCCCTCTGCACAAGGGATCATTTCTGCCCCCTTTAAGGGCCCTGTATGTTGTTAGAGTGTACAATAGGGCCTTAGCATAACTGAGAATCAAGCCATTTGTCATCTTCATTAGGCTTCACTGTCTACCACCCAGACTGAACCCATTCTATTTGAGTCTGGAATTCTTCCATGAACATCCTTATCAGCTCTGCATGTGTTTGCTCAAGTACATTTTACTCTCAGTTAATTTCCTCCTATGCAAGCATTTAACTGTACACTGCCCCTCTTCTCGAGGTCTCACAGTTTGGCCTGTGTATGTAAAGCTGGTAAATTTTTTGACCAAAGTGATAAATATGATTTGTTGCCAAAAATGGAGTTCAAGTAACATTTCTAGTTCCAAAGGGATCCTGCCCCCTTTGCAGATCTAAATGGATTTTCATTAAAGCAGAAACAACAAATGCTGCCTCTGGTGACAGAAACCAATGCCTCTCCCTATTTCTTTATGAAAATATTTGCTTTTAGTTACATTTACTGCCCAAATTAACCATTGAAGTGCCCAGATTTTTAATACAACCCACGTGAGCCAACTCTATTTCATTCTGAGAAATTAGCCTCCCTGTGAAGGGTTGTAGAAAGTAAGTGTGCTATGTAACAAAAGAGTGGGGATGTTTACTAACAATCATTGCTCTGGATCTCAAAAGGTAATTTATGCACTGGGCTTCTAAGGTGGAGTGTTATACTAGCAAAAGGGAGCAGAGCAGACAGTTCCAACACACCATCCCATATGTAGATATAGTCACAAGGCCAGTGCGTACAAACCATTAAGGCTAAATGGCTCTAACTACCCAACCAATGGAGCAACCATTATGAGGCTAGTCTCCTAGCTGTTCTGATTGGCTGTCTGAGGGCTTGTCTATAAGGGAAGTTATACTGGTATAAATTCCCCTTGTGAACACTGACTCTGGAATAAGAACGCCTTTTTCCAGGTTACCTTAGGCTAGGTCTACACTACAGCGGGGGTCCGACCTAAGATACGCAACTTCAGCTACGTGAATACCGTAGCTGAAGTTGCGTATTTTAGGTCGGCTTACCTGGCGGTGAGGACGGGGGAAAGTCGACCGCTGCCGCGCTGTTGCCAACTCCGCTGCCGCCTCTTGCCACGGTGGATTTCCGGAGTCGACGGCAGAGCGATCAGGGATCGATTTTATCGCGTCTTCACTAGACGCGATAAGTCGATCCCAGAAAACCGATTGCCTGCTGCCGGACCCTCCGGTAAGTGTAGACAAGCCCTTAAACTACTTTCAAAGCAACAAAGCTAAACTGGAAAAAGGTGTCCTTATACTGGATTAAGAGTGTCCACCAGGAGAGATACACCAATATGGACTATAGCAATTTAAATTCTCACCTTACCTTATACCTAGGGCCCTACCAAACTCCTGTCCATTTTGGTCAATTTCACGGTCATAGGATTTTTTAAAAAATCATCAATTTCATGATTTCAGATATTTAAATCTGAAATTTCATGGTGTCGTAATTGTAGGGGTCCAGTCCCAAAAAGGAGATGGGGGACAAGGTTATTGAAGGGGGCTTGTGGTACTGCCACCCTTCTGCGCTGCTGCTGGTGGTGGCGCTGCCTTCAGAGGTGGGCGGCCAGAGAGCCGCCAGCAGCAGTGCAGAAGTAAGGATGGCAAGGTATGGTAACTTAGCTTGTGCTGAAGCATAATATTAGATGAGACTAAATGTGTTCAGGTTGTTGGCAGTTTTAAAATCCCTTTTTCCTCCAACGTTTTGTTCCTACTACTAAACAAAAATGCTTTGTTTCAGGAAGGCTGTTGGTGAATATCCCAAAGGGAAGAAATGCAGGTCCCCAAAACCCAGTTGGACCTACTGGGTGATAAGCGGCTGGAACATGGAGGAATCATGAGATCCTATCCTGAGACAAGTAAGGGAAAAAGGCCCAACACTTGAGCCAGGTGCTCTAAGAGACCAGGAAGAGGACAGAGCAGCAGCCAGCCCCACAGCTGTGACATCAAGCGTTATGACCACCCTTTTCCTATCCATACAGGCCACATTTTCCTCAGGGATATTTCTTATGAGCCCCATATGGGAAAAGTACCTATATTAGAGTACAGAGATTGATGTCTGAATTCCTTCTTATTATATACTCCTGGTGGTAGAACGGGGCATTACACATCTGAGCAGGTACAGAGCGAATGACCCCCACGCAGCAGGAGATCACCTCTTGAGCTTTAGCTTTGCAGCACAGACCTCTACTGCTTGAGCTAAAGGAGCAACTCCATTAGGTTACAGCTATGCTACGAGCGAAGGATACCTGCTCATGTACAACATAGCCACGCCAGCTCAATGAGAGCTAGTATTAGCGGTACACAAGCAGGGGAATCACAGCGCTCACTCATAGTATAGACATAGCCTTAGTTGATAACAGTAGCAGGTTGTTATCCTATGTGTGGACTAATCACTACAGGGGAGGCAACATGCCTTTTTCAAGCCTGTCACATAGCCAGGTATGTCTACACTGGAGCTCCGGCGTAATTTCCAGCTCAAAGACATATACCCACACTAGCACCAATCAAACTCGCACACTAAAAATAAAGTGTAGCCACAGCAATGGGAATCCCAGAAGGGGGAGCTGTTCCATGTATAATCCTGTCTGAGCCCTTAGGTACGTACTTGAGTGGCTAGCCCACCCAGCATTCATGCTGCTGTGGCTTCATGCTGCTGTGGCTACATGTTATTTTTAGTGTACTAGCTTGATCTGCGCTAGCGGGGGTATATATCTTCAAGCTGGAAAGTATGCCTTCAGCGCCAGTGTAGACACAGTATCAGTCTCTCAGCTCCTCTGATCCAAGACAGACATTTGCCAACAGGATTTTGGCAAAGCATAGCAGATAAGGGCAAATATCTGCCAGAATACACCCTGGCCAGGGACTCCCATGATGCACTGCAGTGGCTAGCCACAGAACTGTGTTGGGGCTGATAGAGCTCCCTGCTGCTATAACCACTGGCCTGTGTGGAGGGGTGACGGTAGGGCTGGTGGGGGGAAAAAATAATAGTTTTGATGGAAAATTGGGGTTTTGACTAAGTTTTTTTCCCCCACAAAAAAGTGTCTGCTTTATGCAAAAAATTTCAGCTTTGCAGTGGAAACCTGAACAAAAGGTGCGTTATGAAAATTCCACCATGGAGCCTCATGCGAGCTGTAGTTCAGGCACCTCATGCCCTCGTTCTTCTACATGGGATGGGCTCCCAACCAAACTACATCTCCCATGATGCATTACAGCCAGGAACTCCAATGATGCTCTGTAATGGCTCATCAAGAGGGCTATAGTAGTGCATCATGGGAGATGCAGTCTGTCCAGGGAGTCACCCATAGAGATGAATGGGGGATTGAGACACCCAGAGTACAACTCCCACAAGGCACCACAGCAACATTTCTGAAATCAAAGCTTTCAGTTTTCAATTGTTCGCCAAAAAGTGTCAAATTTTCCATGGGAAATTTTGATGAAAAATTGATTTGTGTTTGTTATCACTGAAATTTTCCAAAGGGGGAAAAACCCCACAACAATGAGCTCTAGGTAATGGGGAAATTACCTACCCTTTGCAGATTTTGAGCCCTATTCATTTAAAAAGATATTTAATATAATGCCTCAGAAAATCTTTTTTTAGAAAAATTCATTCAAATCGACTTTGGTAAGAGCAATGTCAAACAGACTGGAAACTGACCAGAGGACAACAAACAAGCAATGCATAGAGATGGGGGTGGGGACCAAAAGCACGGATCATTTTTAGAGAGAAGTTTATACAACAAACACTATGTATGAACTTGAAGGAGAAAATGGTTCATTCATGAAAGCAACTGATGACCCCAAGGACAAACTCCTGCCCACTGCTGCTTGGGAGCATCACAGACTATAACATAGGGAGTGTCTTCACCTATACAGCAGCATGACAGGAGTCTCAGATGTGCAAAATTAGGATACTAGTTACTACCCCATCTGGTACATCACAGCCCCAGGTCTGCCATCTTTGAGGCCGATAAGACCTCCTCTATACCATTCATTATTTCATATGCCAACTTAGGGGATCTGAACTGGTGACCTAGACATAACAGAATTAATCTCTTTCCCAGTTCCGAGACCCATGCAGTTGCCCAGCAAGTTCTCCCACTAGACCCATTTCCCAAACATGTCACAAATAATCTTTTTTGCTTTTTGAGTTGGATGGTGGACACCAGTCAGAAACTCAAATGCCAAGTTTAATAAAATAAAAACCCCACTGGATTCTCAGAGACAACATAGAGCTGATTCGTAACGAGAAGCACTTCTCATCAGGCAGATTCCAGGAACTGCTGTGCTAAGCAAAACAGGTGCAACTTCCCCTCAGCCTTCCCTGCCCCCACCTAGAGAGCAGCTCCTGTCCCAGTTCTGAAGATTGACCCTACAGGCAAATGTCAGTTTCCATTCCGGTTTAAACAGCCAAGGACAGCTAGTGTGCATTTCAGAACAAGTACATTGTAATCCTGAGATGCAAAATTAAGCCAGGGAGGAAGAGAGGAGAGAGCAAGTCCCCAACAGGAGCTTATTTGAATAATCTAGCTGAGAGATCTGTTCTTTTCGGGTGTGCACATCAGATGTCACCACATTCTGAAAGCAGATACTGTCACTGGGTTCGAATAAATATGAACATTTAAGAATAAGTGCTACCACTAGTAATAACCGCTCCAGTTCTGACTGCACTGCTCCTCTCTTATAATGTTTATGCTGTCACTAAAATCCTGTAGGTGGCATTATAGCCCTGACATGGACAGTTACCTGTCATCTCTTCATACAATGGAAGATACAGATTTTCTTTGGTCTGCTAATATTTACTGATCAGTATGTTAATTGACTTGGTACTGCATGGCATTTTGATTAAAAAATTACAGTGATATAAAAATTAACATGGCACACATGAAATAGATTAGAGACTGGCTAACTGAGAGGTCACAAAATGCAACTGTAAACTGAGAAGTCATCATCGAGCATGTCTGTTTCCAGTGGAGTCCTATAGGGATAGACTCTTAGCCCTATGCTATTTTACGATTTTATCAATGACCTGGAAGAAAACAGAAATCATCACTGACAGAGTTTGCAAATGACAAGAATTGGGGAAGTGGTAAATAATGAAAAGGACAGGTCACTGATTCAGAGTGACCCGGATCACTTGGTGAACTGGGCAAAAGCACACGTCTCAATCTGGTCAAGTGTAAATATCTAGGAACAAAGAATGCAGGCCATACTTACACAGTGCGGGGCTCTGTCCTAGGAAGCAGTGACTCTGAAAAAGATTTGGGGGCTGTGGTGGATCATCAGCTGAACATGAGCTCCCAGTGTGACACTGTGACCAAAAGGGCTAATGTGATCCTTGGCTGCATGAACGGGGAATCACGAGCAGGAGCAGACAAGTTATTTTACCTCTGTGCTTAGCCCTGATGTGACGGAACACTGTGTCTAGTTCTGGTGCCCACAGTTCAGGAAGGATGTTAATAAACTGAAGAGGGTTCAGAAAAGAGCCACGAGAATGAATAAAGGATTAGAAAACCTGCCTTATAGTGATAAACTAAAGAGACTGAGCTCCTTGGAGTCTAACAAAGAGAAGGTTAAGGGGTGACTTGATTATTGTTTATAAGTATCTACATGGGGAACAAATATTAGATAATGGGCTCTTCAATCAAGCAGAGAAAGGCATAACATGATCCAATGTCGAAGTGAAAGCTAGACAAATTCAGACTGGAAATATTTTTTTAATGTGAGTAATTAACCATTGGAACAACTTACAGGGTCAGGGTGGATTCTCCATCCCTGACCATTTTAAAATCAAGATTGAATGGTTTTCTAAAAGATCTGCTCTAGGAATTATTTTTGGAATGTTCTATGGCCTGTTTTTTATAGGTCAGACCAGATGATCACAATGGTCCACTCTAGCCTTAGAATCTATTAATATGTCATATACCTAATACCACGTTTGCTGAAAGATTATGCCTCAGATATGTATTTAGCACCTCCTGAATTCAGTGAACTGTGTTCCTGATCCTAAGAATTTTAGGGCTCAGATTTTCAAGATGCCTAAGGGATAGGGGCACCAAATTCCCATTAAAAATCTTTATTTAAAGGTTTCATGTGCGGGAGCATCCACCACATCCTTCGGTGAATTGTCCCAATAGTTAATTACCCTCACTGTTAAAAATTTGTCTCGTGCTTTGAGTTTGAATTTGTCAAGCTTAAAATTCCGGTAACTGGATCTTGTTATGCCTCTGTTTAATCTAACAGCCTATGTAGGTACTTAGAGACTGATCAAATCACTCAACCTTCTTTTCAATAAACTAAGTGGATCAAGCACCTTGGTGTTTTCCAGTATAATTCTTGTGGCTCTTCTCTGTTGAATGTTGAAAACCTGGAGAGGGTTCACTTACAACAAAACCCAGTCTGAGGCCGTGGCTACACTCGAAACTCCAAAGCGCTGCTGCGGGAGCGCTCCCGCGACAGCGCTTTGGAGTGCGAGTGTGGTCGCACGCCAGCGCTGCAGACCTCTCCCAGCGCTACAGGTACTCCACCTCCACGAGGGGATTAGTTTACAGCGCTAGGAGCCATGCTCCCAGCGCTGAAGCTTTACAGCGCTGTAACTTGCTGCTCTCAGGTGGCTTTGGATGGTTCCCAGTGCACATTTTTGCATGGGTCAAGAGATGATAAGCTTTGTTTGTGTCCTTTGCTAACTATCAAACAATGATGACAGCAGCCACCTGTTCCAGAAGCCTGATAATTTGAAATAATCCAAACCACCACCACATTGCACTTGTATGATTAAATGTCCCACTAAGCCAGACAGGCCAGTAAGCAAAGGCTGAAAGCCAGCAAAGATCACAGGGAACTCAGCTCAACACTATGACTGCAATGAACAGTAGTGGAGCCAATTCGTGGGCGTTTTGTGGCCACTGTCTGTTGTTTGGTTCTCTCAAAAATTAACGTCAATCACCAAGCAATAATTTACAGTTAAGTTTATAAATGAGCAAGGGTAGTTCTTGGCGATGAACGCTGGAAGCACAGTATGGGAGACAGAGGAAGAACAAGCTATAAAAGCAGGGTTGAGCAAGCCAGAAAACCGTGCTTAGAAGAACTGACTTGGAAGCTGAAGATGCTACCTCACTATCAGCTGTAAATAACAACCCTGCCCAAGAATCGCTAAGGGAACCCATCAGCAATGGTATGCTGTGGGAAGGTTTGACCACTGTAGAAAGGTCAATAGAGACCCAGACCTAGCCCACCTGCCAACCACAACAATGTTCTTTTGATCAAAACCCTACAGCCCCATGTGCACACTATACTTCTCTGCAGAGGGGCCAACACAAAGAGTGAAATCTCGGACCCATTGAAGTCCGTAGGAGTTCTGCCATGGGCTTCAATGAGACCAGGCTCTCACCCAAGGTTTGTGCCGCATAGGGCTTAAATGGGATTTAAGTGTTGCATAGGCTTTGTGCTGGCCTTCTGCACAGGAGTGAGTCTCACAAAACAAGAGGTAGGGACCGCACAGGATGGTCCATGACACTCACTGTTCTGTCTCACAGCAGTAGGTACAGGACAAGAGGCTGCCATCTGCCTTTGAGGCTGATGGGACAGCAGTTAGCATGAAGCACAAGTGTAATGGGGGAAACTCACCACCCCTCAGAGTGCCCCCTCAAGCCAGGACGCAGCATAGTAGGGGTTCTTCTACTCTAGCCCATCCCTAGTGTCTGCCATTGTGGTACTGGAACAGCCTGAAGCTTCTGTGCCTCTGGCATAGTCATCTTTCTTGTTTAGTCTCCTCCCAGGCTAACAAACAAAAGGTTTTTCCGCCCTTCTGGGGCTACACTTCAACCTGCCTTCTGGGCTACCATTAAGTTCTCTGCTCTTTTAGCAGAGCCCCACCTCCCAGGGCTTTCTCCCTGGAGGCTCTTTTGCCGAGCAGGCTCCCACTGCCTCTCCTCCCCTTCCTGCAGACAGTATCTCAGGGCCTCCCACAGAAGCCCAACCTACTTGATTTCCTGTCATTCCAAGTGTTCTCTCAACCCTTTTTTATGAGGGCCAGGTGTTTATCTGCTTCACACTTGGCCCCATAGTTCTGCCCCCTCAGGCTGAGAGACCGCTGATCATGGCACAGATGGGGCTGGCCCCATTTCATGTTAATAACACTCGTGTTAACACTTTGTTCTTATACAACATACTCAGTCCAAAGATCTCATCGTGCTGTATAATGCATGTTGTGTTGCCAGCATAAACGGCCCTGCAGACCCGGAAGGTTGTGCATACGGCACAGGCTTGCTGCTCCAAAGGGCAAGAAATCTTACTCAATTAAGCCTCCTCTGTGAGTTAATTCCATTTTAGGCTGTGGATTAGGCAGTCACACCACCTTGTGAAGCTGCTGGGTGCGATAGCCACCTGCCATTCAGGTTAAATGAGGGAAGAGTTAAATGCCCTTTTGTTTAGTGATAGCTGAAACAATGGAAAAACTTCCACCTGCGGATTAGACTGCATGCAAACCTGGGCAGGTCTGAGCTATGCAGTCCAAGGGGTTTTCCAGGCACCTGATAACAAATGCTGGGGATTGATATGATTGCAGGTGTGTGGGCATGTGAGAGAGAGATGCAGGGGGAAAACACTACATAAGCAGCCAGAGAAGGCAACAAGAAAGCTAGGGAAGAACTTGGAGCATGACTCTGAGAAAAAGCACTAAGGGGGAGCGCTTTTGGGCAAAGTGCTGTCAGAAGAGGCTTGGAACTATTAAGCAAAGAAATTCTCATGTTGTTAAATTCCTGTTTCCCTGAAAACAGTAGGAATCAATGGACCATCATTGTAATGAAGCAGAATTGCATCCACGAACTGGATTCCTGACTCCATCATCATCAGTTTTTAGCTTCTAATGGAAACAACCCACTAAACCCCAAGATTTCGCTAACCACTCAGGCCAAGAGGTGTAACAGTGTTATCACTATTATACAAAAGAGGCACAGAAAGTTTAAAAGATCCATACACAGTGAAACAGTGGAAGATCTACAACTAGAACCCAGGTGTCTTGACTCCCAGATTCCCTGCTCTGATCATTAAATCACGCTTCCTCCCTGAAACTTTTCACATCAGCCTCTGTTTCTGAATCTGTTGCGTGGTTCCATAAGGGGAGGGAGCTGCCTTGTGTTTGGTTTAAGAGACTCAGAAAATGCATTTGCGATTCAAAAACTCCCACAGCAAGACACAGCCCAGGTATTATAGGATAATAGTGAGCCCCTGCAGACAGTTTGACTATCTGATATGCTGCTCAATCTAGATTGAAATTCTAATCTCAGAAACCCACCCATGCATACCCAGCAAGGAATTTTTCATGATACTCAATGAAGTGCTCGTCCTTATCTAAATTGGAATCTAGCCCTTAGGCTTCTAAATGATTGTTTTTATTTTTGACTCCCCAAAACAATTTTCTACAGAGCCCTTAATACTCAGCATTGCACCACCCCTTGTAGAGAGAGGCTGTTATAAACAAAGGAGAAAGCCAGTTTTAATTGGGATACTTACTTAAAGACGGGAAGTGTCTCAAGGGAAGGGGCTTCCTGATAAGAGAAGGGGCTCCAGTTGTGAAAGGTTTTGAAGAAGGGACAGGTGCTGTTAATTGTTTAGAGGGCAGCACCATGCTCAGTGCTGTACAAGACCCAGAAGCCACTGCTTGCCGTAAGGAGCGTACAGTCTAAACAGACAAAACAATTCAGATGCATTGGGGAACCTGGAGAAAGGTTCGTTCCCAGAATGCTTCTACAAATGACTGAAGGAGCAGAATATCGGGTAGTCTGTATCCACAAGAACAACGAGGAGTCTGGTGGCACCTTAAAGACTAACAGATTTATTTGGACATAAGCTTTCGTGGGTAAAAAAACCCCACTTCTTCAGATGCATGGAGTCAGAAGGAGCAGAGAAAGCAGATGGTTATAAAGTCATAGAAGGAGGGAAGTGAGGGGGTTTGACTGCCCAGGGGCTCTAGAGATAGACAGGAGATACAAAGTCGAGAAGGTGACAGAGGATGGAGTGAAGAGGAGAGAGGGCACTGGTCCTGTAAGTGCAGGCATAGCCCAGCACACCTGTTAAGGGGCTTCACCTCTTTATGGATGGCAATTCTGGGGTGTGTAGCCTGGGAGGACTGACGAGGGATGTAGTTATGGTCTAATTGACCAGGTGTGCAAGGCAGGAAACAAATGGCAGTGCAGCCTGTTGCTTGTTCATCTGCTTTAATTGTAGACTAAGCAAGTTCTTGCTAACTTTCAGCTGGTTATTTGACTTCTGTTCTCAGACACACAAGTCTCCTCCAGCAGCTCCATTGCCTGCTTATAAATGCCACTGGTGGTCTTCATTACTATGGCATATCGTTCTGCACAACAAAATCTCTACACATGGATGTCACTACTGTTGTCAGTAAACTGCAGGACAGTTCACTTTTGTACAGTTGTGGCTGCATCTTGTAGGTGGGGAGAGGACAGAGAAAGAAGACAAGGGAGACAATAACAAAAGACTAAGCTCAAAATTCATGCTGCCTGCTATTCCAGGCACTCTATTCAGCTGACTCCAAAGTCCGGAGAACTACCTCACCATCACTGGCAGTAAATTTGACACTAAACTTTGGAGAAGGACAATCCACCAGCCAGATTCAACCATGGTGATAAAACTGAACGAGTTAATTGACCAATTGCTTTGTGGTCCCACTGGACCCTACCAGCCATGACAGACACGAAGCTGCTATGTAACAATGTTATGAATACAGAGATGTAACCATTTTATTAACAGTGTTAGAGACCTGGTCAGCAAGAGAAAATTAGGGTCATCTGGGGGTTATTAGATCAAAAGAACACCGAAGAGTTAAAAAGACTTTATTGGGAGGTAAAAGGGTGTCATCTGTGAGCAGCAGTCTGGGGAGACTGGCTTAGAGAGAGAGAGAGACAGAATCTCTCTGCAAAGTCAAAGTAGCAAGGCCTTTCCAGATCAGAGAATGGCAAACCTTAGGGGAAAAGCTCGATACATATACAGTCTGGCTTATTGGTTTCAGCTATATGTTTTCTCCTAAATGCTTTTGTTCTAAACAAATGATACTTTGCTTTAAGGAGGCTGTTTGGATGCTGTCATTGCCCCAGAGGGAACAGAACTGCAGGGTCTGGACAGAAATCAGAGCAGCTGAGGTGATCACAGTTGGTACACAGGGGGACTGCAACCCAGGGCCCATCTGAGAGTGGGAGAGTCACATGATTTCACCCCAAGAGATAGTCCAGGGCTGGAGGCCTGAGACAGAGAGGAGGTGCACTCAGATGGATGGGGAGGTGTCAGAGGTGCAGTTAGCCCAGTAACTGTGACATCAGTCATATGTGATAGCGATTTGCTTTGGAAGGACAGGCGTGTTTAGATTGAGATGGCTCTGGCCTGGGATGAAGGCTTGAATGCAATGTTACATAGGGCTTGCCTACACATAAAGATTGACTATTTTAAACTATACCAATTTAAGCATTACAACCCCACTAGTGTGGATGCAGGTATACCAGTATAAAGGTGTTTATAAAAGCTTACTCCTGTAAGGGAAAGGTAATAAGCTATAGACGTAAAAGCACCTTTATACCAATATAACTGAATCTACCCTGGAGCTGTACATTGGTAACCTGGTACACCACACCCCTAACAAACAGATTAAAAAAAGGGGAGGGTAAAAACCTGTGTGCTCCCAAAGCCTTAAATCCTGGGATGAAAGGTGCTAGAGAATTGCAGCATGCTTCTTCCCTGCCACCTTCATTCCATGAAAATGTTGGATTTCAAAGTTTCAGGTTCAGAGACAGACTTCTAGACTGGGACCCTGGGGGTGAGAAGGAGGTGAGACACAGAAGACTGTAGTTTTTAAACATCTTGACCTTTCCAGAATTTGCTTGTTTATCTTGGCCATGCATAGATGAACAGCAAAGCTGGTCAAAATGATCCTTCACAAGTCACCAGTCACAGTTATAAGTCATCAAGAAGAATAATTGCTACCCATGAAAAGACAAGACTCCCCTTGTAGAGATTTTGGGAAGGATATTATTTATCTGGGAGGACAGATATACAGTAATCAGATAACTTTAATATGTGCACAGAACTTTGAAGATGTGCATCACCACATTAATAAATAAAGAGGGAGGCTAATGATGTGGGAGCGTGGGTTATACACAGAGATAAAACCAGGAACTAGATGGCAGGACAACACTGCGGACAAGACCCTACTTCTTCTAGAAGATGAATTGCTGCTACTGTGAAGAAGCCATTTTTAATGGTTCAAAGGTTGTTTTCAGGTCAGTTGAGGGGCCATGGTTTGGGGAGTGTGCAAAGAGGTGCTCATGTATTGAACACACTCATGTACTGTCCATGCTCTAGTTGAATCTACGCAACCATCACTAAGAAAAATGGAATCTCTATGTAATTGGGAACGCAACTGGGAGAAAATTTTGCAAGGGACAGAAGTGAAAACAGATAACAGAAGCATTTTTCTTACATACGGCGACAAATACAAGGGAAGAGGTCCACCGGATGGGTGTCACAAGACCTGGGTTCTACTCTGGGCTGACAAACAAACTGGCCCTGATCCAGTGCCCACTGAATGATTCCCATTTTAATGGGAGCTGATTCAGGCCCTAGGACACACTGGCCATGTCCCTCTGTGCCGCAGTTTGTCAATCTGTCTGATGGGGATAAATTCTTACCCCTCATTTGTACAGCACTATGAGCACAAAGTAGTTGTACTAATCAATACAAAGATAAAATAGTGATGGAGCAGCTTCACTGCTATTGCTACTCAAGCTAGATCAAAGCTAGATTGAGTATGTCTACACATGCTGCAGTCACACCTCCCAACTGCAGTGCTGACATACCCTAAAGGGCTCTGAGATGCTACACCGCCCCCAGACAAAGCAGACTCAGCCATGAACAGAGCTACAGAGAGTACAAGCTAACAGTGATTCTTCTCTCAGTGCTTTTGCATCAGTGTAACTCAACTGATTTCAGGGTTGCTCCTGATTTACACCAAGATAAGTTAGAGGTGACTCAGGCCCTAAGTCTTTACACCAGAAGAAACGCTGGCTAAGTACAATGGGACAAATTCACCTCCAGTGTAACTCAATTGGTTTCAGTTGAGTTATACCAGGGATTCATTTGGCCCAACGAGTCTTCACTATGTCACTCAGCTTCCCAATGTGGTGCAGTCCAAAAGGTATTTTCCCTATTGTGGAAGTAGACTTCCATCACTAAGCCCAGGGGTGGCCAAGTGACCCAATAAGTTTCTCCTCTCTGCATGAATCCTTCACAAGCCTTCCAAAGGCATACATGATACAAGCTCTTATGTGAAACCCTTATGCTTGAGAAGATTCCTTGGCTGCAGTGGACATTGGAGGGGAGCCAGCAGAAAAGCTTGATTCCCTGCCAGATCATTAAAAGGATTCCCTTAATTTCTAAGCAATGTGGTCCTCTCCACTGACTAGGAAGAGTTTCTGCCCAGATCCACTAACAGGTGGATGGTGCTGATTTCAACCAAGGGCATCCCTGAGACATGAGCAGACTCCCCTCTGGTAGAAAAGGCGTTTCAGAAGAGAAATGTAGCCGTTAAGAGAAGATGGATGTCAGAGATATTTAGAGCTTTTCTCTCTCTATCTAATGATGGCTGCTGCTGACAGTCTCCTCTCATCAATGCCCCATGTCTGTCTGGATGAGTATATGATTGAGACTGTTTCCATGTGACTATTTAGCTGAAGGCTGGAGTGACTGACAAGAAGGATTGTCAGATGATGTGACTAAAGGATTCTGATAAGGAAGTGCAGTATTTTTCTCTGCAGAGAAGTGATGTACATGAGCTAAGTCTGTATCTCCTGTTCGTCACTGGATGACAGTACTCATAGCACTGGGGCCCTAAAGAGGAAAGTCAAGACGTGCAGAGAACCCAGACTGAAGCTGCATTCCCCACTCTCTTGTGAGAGCACCTACATCTTTGCAAAGTGAGTGTCAAACCCCACCAAATGAGACCCCTCCTCTCATGAGTGCCACTGGTAATATTATACTCCCCTCTCCCTGCATGCCATACAGATATAAATAACCACAAAAGCAGTGGAAAAAATCAGGTCTCTGCAATACAACGCTAAAGAGCATGGATGGAAGATGAACTTCAACACTGCATGGAAAGAAATTGGTATTTTCTGCGGCAAGGAGACATTTCCAGAGTTTAAGGCAGGATGGCTTAATATATGCCTAGCTGTGTTTGGAGAAACAGCTTTCGGGTTCGGTGGCTTACTCCTCGTTAGGAGTGGACAAATACACTTAGGGTATGTCTACACTACGAGAGTAGTTCGATTTTAGTTAAATCGAATATGTGCAATCGATATTAGAAAGTCGAACGTGTGTGTCTACACTAAGGACAGTAATTCGACTTTGTCAGTCCACACTACCAGGGAAAGCGTCGACATTGGAAGCAGTGCACTGTGGGCAGCTATCCCACAGTTCCCGCAGTCCCCGCTGCCCAGTGGAATTCTGGGTCGAGCCCCCAATGGCTTCTGGGTAAAAAATTGTGGCAAGGGTGCTTTTGGGTAACTGTCGTCATCCGTCAGTCACTACCGCCCTGCCTCCCTCCCTGAAAGCGCCGGCGGGAAATCAGTTCGCGCACTTTTTGATCAGTGACAGCGCGGACGCCACAGCACTGCGATCATGGATCCCGCTGCGACCATCGCTGCAGTTGTGGCAGTTCTCAACGCCTCGCACCTTATCATACACCTTTCCCACAGGCAGATGCAGAGAAATCAGGCGAGGAGGCTACGGCACCGCCGTGAGGGCCTGAAGTCGGAGAGTAGCACAGAGCTGTCAGAAACCACGAGCCCCAGCGCCCAGGACATCACGGTGGCAATGGGGCATGTGGATTTTGTTGAACGGCGATTCTGGGCCCGGGAAACAAGCACGGACTGGTGGGACCGCATAGTGCTTCAGGTCTGGGATGAATCCCAGTGGCTGCGAAACTTTCGCATGCGGAAGGGGACTTTCCTGGAACTTTGTGACTTGCTGTCCCCTGCCCTGAAGCGCAAGGACACCCGCATGCGAGCAGCCCTGACTGTCCAGAAGCGAGTGGCCATAGCCCTCTGGAAGCTTGCAACGCCGGACAGCTACCGGTCAGTCGCGAACCACTTTGGCGTGGGCAAATCTACCGTGGGGGTTGTTGTCATGCAAGTAGCCAAGGCAATCGTCAAGGTACTGCTGTCAAAGGTAGTGACCCTGGGAAACGCGCAGGCCATCATAGATGGCTTCGCTGCGATGGGATTCCCAAACTGCGGTGGGGCTATAGATGGGACTCACATCCCTATCCTGGGACCGGGCCACCAGGCCAGCCAGTACATCAATAGAAAGGGCTACTTTTCAATGGTGCTGCAAGCACTGGTGGACCATCGGGGACGGTTTACAAACATCTACGTCGGATGGCCGGGCAAGGTTCATGACGCTCGCGTGTTCAGGAACTCTGGTCTGTTTAGACGGCTGCAGGAAGGTATTTACTTCCCGGACCACAAGATAACTGTTGGGGATGTGGAGATGCCTACAGTGATCCTCGGGGACCCAGCCTACCCGCTAATGCCCTGGCTCATGAAGCCCTATACTGGCGCCCTGGACACAGAAAAAGAACTCTTCAACTACCGGCTGAGCAAGTGCAGAATGGTGGTGGAGTGTGCTTTTGGCCGTCTCAAAGGGAGATGGAGAAGCTTACTCACTCGCTGTGATCTCAGTGAAACCAATATCCCCATCGTTATTGCAGCTTGCTGTGTGCTCCACAATCTGTGTGAGAGCAAGGGGGAGACCTTTATGGCGGGGTGGGAGGTTGAGGCAAATAGCCTGGCTGCTGATTATGCCCAGCCAGACAGCCGGGCGATTAGAAGAGCCCAGCGGGACGCGCTGTGCATCCGGGAGGCTTTGAAAGCTAGGTTCCTGAGTGAGCAGGGCAACTAGTGACTATTAAGTTTGTTTACAGAGAAGCTGAACCTGCCCCCGTTTCTTTACCCAGTTGCCGTCGACTATCCTCTCCACTTACATACCCCCTTCACCCCCTTCCCAAAAAATAAAATCTGTTCTGTTTTGTTCATGGACACCGTTGTCTTTATTACTGTTTTCGCGGGAATGTTTTAAACCTGGGACGCAGACTGTGGCGGGGGGCGGGTTTAGGGTTGTGATGCAAATGATGCTTCTAAAATCCAGGAAAGACAGGCTCCGCGGTGGTGGACTGGTAGTTTCAACGGAGCCTGCCAGCCCTCCTGGCCGGGACTGCGTGTATGTGTCGGCTATGTGACTGTCTTGCAGGGGGAGGAGGGTTACAGAACCCCTGCTGCGCGGCTCTGTGATCCAGGGTAAGAACCGCTGCATAAGATCTGTAACTGCCCTCCCCCGCCACCAAGTCACAGAGCAACACCACCGCCCCCACCACAGAAAACATGAAAACCACCTCCCAGACTAACCAGGATAACTAGTCACTGCACTGTATATGTGCCCTGCTGCTGCACCTGCCCCCTGCTAAAGGTGACTGTCCTGTCCAATGACCAAGGCCCTTCCCCCCCCTTCAGACAGACTCCCCTCCAAAAGAAGAGGATGGAAACAGAAATGAACAGAAACGTATTCTTTATTAACAACCGCACATGGAACGGGGGGGTGAAACTTGGACGGGGTCTTGTGTGAGGCCGGTAGGAAAGGACTTTTCAAATTTTGGGGAATGAGAGCCTTCTAGTGGTAGAGCAGTCCGCAGGGGTGGAGTGAAATTTTTCCCGGCCCCTTCCACCCCTCCGTGTTTGGACTTTGGGTGAGGGGTGTATGGGACTTGGTGGCGGGGCAGGGCAGTTACAGAGAGACTGCAGCGGGGCTCTCTCCTCCTGCCTCCGGTCCTGCAGAACATCCACAAGGCGGCGGAGCGTGTCCGTTTGCTCCCTCATTAGTCCAAGCAGCGTTTGAGTAGCCTGCCTGTCCTCCTGTCGCCACCTCTCCTCCCGTTCCATGTTTGCCCAGTGCATTTGGGACAAGTTCTCCCTCCACTGTGTCTGCTGGGCTGCCTGTGCTCGGGAGCATTCCATTAGTTCAGCAAACATGTCTTCCCGTGTCCTCTTCTTCCTCCTCCTAATGTGCGCTAGCCTCTGGGCAGATGTGGCTGTGGGAATTGGAAAAAGGGAGTGAATTCCTGAGACAGAGCAATGTATCTGTGAACAGAGAACATAGTCTTTCTCTGTGAACAAGACCATGCAGAGCACCTATCACACGCGCACTGAGGACAAGGTCGAATTTTCGGCCCTCGCCTACAGTGCCTGCGGTCTTGCTGTGGCGAGCTGAGGAGCAGGGCAGGACACCGGACTTTGTCTAGATGGCAAACATGGTAAGCCGTAGACTTGTGGCCGCTTAAAACTTTAAGAGTGGCACTGGCCTCCTTTCACATAGAAAGCAATGCGAGTCTCTGCTGGCAGCAATCCTGCAAGCATGAACTCTGGCCCTGTCCCACCCCCTCGCGGCTGTAAACCGCGTGGCTGTAAACCGGCGGTTGCAGTTCTGTAAAGGGACGGGCAAGCAGTCCCAATACTAACTTTCCCCTACCGATTTCACAGCAGGGAGTCATGCCTGACATCACCCTCCTGAAGGTCTCCGAGAGCCAGAAGGAGAAGATGCTCCGGGACAGCCTGCAGAAACCGGGGCCATTTGCTGCACTGCTGTGCAAGGCCATGATCCCGGAGTACCTGCTGGCGTTGTGGCAGGGAAACGTGTCCTACCACGGGGGGCCTAATAAGCTGTCCCTGCCCAGGAACCTGCTGATGAGGCTTGAAAAACACCTGCAGGAGGTGTATGAGGAGTTCTCCCCGGAGGATGTCGCCTCGATCCCCGGTTACATTGACCAGTTCTTGGCTTAGGTGCCCTTGGAGGGACAAATGACTGCAGGGTTTTGGGCACTATAATCATGAAGCGGACATTGTGAGATTTTTTTAAAATGGTTCGGACTATATATTGAGGCGCCCAAAGACGGAGTAATCATGATACACTTTGCACTGATTCCCCTTTTGTTTGACTTTCCTGTTTACATGTTTTGAAGCACTTTACCCACTGTTAATATTTTCAATCTTCCTGTTTTGTTGCAAATAAATGTTTACATGTTTTAAAGCACTTTAGCTACTGTTAATATTTTAAATATGCCAGTTATGTTGTAAATAAATGTTTGGATATTTAAAACACTTACTGCTTGATCCTTCCCCTGAATCTGTGTCTGGGGTAACGGCTGGGGAGGGTTGGTAGGGGATCTCTGTCAGGGTGATGAAGAGCTCCTGGCTGTCGGGCAAATCAGCGTTGTAAGCGCTGTCTACTGCCTCGTCCTCCTCATCTCCTTCCTCCTCTTCCCCGTCCGCTGAGGAACCGGCCGCGGACAATATCCCATCCTCAGAGTCCACGGTCAGGGGTGGGGTAGTGGTGGCGGCCGCACCTAGGATGGAATGCAGTGCCTCGTAGAAACGGGATGTGTGAGGCTGGGATCCGGAGCGTCCGTTTGCCTCTTTGGTCTTCTGGTAGCCTTGTCTCAGCTCCTTGATTTTCACGCGGCACTGCATTGCATCCCGGCTGTAGCCTCTCTCTGCCATGGCTTTAGAGATCTTCTCATAGATCTTTGCATTCCGTCTTTTGGAGCGCAGCTCGGAAAGCACGGACTCATCTCCCCACACAGCGATGAGATCCAAGACTTCCCGATCCGTCCATGCTGGGGCCCTCTTTCTATTGGATTGCACGGCCATCTCTGCTGGAGAGCTCTGCATCGTTGCCACTGCTGCCACTGCTGCTGAGCTCGCCACGGTGTCCAAACAGAAACTGCGCTTCAAACTGCCCAGACAGGAAAAGGAATTCAAATTTTCCCGGGGTGTGGCTGGTCAGAGCATCCGAGCTCGGACTGCTGTCCAGAGCGTCAACAGAGTGGTGCACTGTGGGATAGCTCCCGGAGCTATTAGCGTCGATTTCCATCCACACCTAGCCTAATTCGATATGGCCATTTCGAATTTAGCGCTACTCCTCTCGTTGGGGAGGATTACAGAAATCGATTTAAAGAGGGCTCTATGTCGAACTAAATGGCTTCGTGGTGTGGACGGGTGCAGGGTTAATTCGATATAACGGCGCTAAATTCGACATAAAAGCCTAGTGTAGACCAGGCCTTAGGGTATGTCCAGTCTACCCGCCGGATCGGCGGGTAGCGATCGATCTATCGGGGATTGATATATCGCATCTCGTCTAGACGCGATATATCGATCCCTGAACGCGCTCCCGTCGACTCCGGAACTCCAGCAGGGCGAGCGGCGGTAGTGGAGTCAACTGGGGAGCCGCGGCCGTTGATCCCGCGCCGTGAGGACAGTAGGTAAGTCGAAATAAGATACGTCGACTTCAGCTACGCTATTCCCGTAGCTGAAGTTGCTTAACTTACAACGACACCTCCCCCTCCCCCCCCCCAGTGTAGACCAGGCCTATGTCATGTGTTATTGCTTTGCTCAGTAACCAATGCAATCTCTCCAGGTTTTTTTAGTGCATAATCAACCATCAGCTTTTAACTACAGCAACCTTGGGCCAGAGAGTTCCCAAAGTACTTTATAAATTAGCTTAGAACCCTGTTGTTAGGTGTTTTTTCCCTTGGTGTAGACTATTATAAATAAATATATATAGACCCAAAAATATATGTTAGATGAGCCCTTCCACAGCTGAACAGTTCACCTTCAGAACTAAAGTTCCCTCAAAAGTCAGGTACGTTTCATCAGACCCATGGTTTTCATTTCAGCCTATAATCATATTATATTAGTAGAGGAGAATTGTAGGTAGATTGGATGCATTTGTCCAAACTAGAATATGCTCAATAATCCAGACTAGCACCTCACCTGAAGTTACTAAGGGTCTGATTTTCAGAGGTGCTGAGCACCCACAGTTCCTAATGACTTCAACTGCAGTGGCGGGTGGGTACTCAGCACATCTGACAAATCAGGCCCTCTCTGGCTATTTTGCCTCTCAGAAAGGTTTGGCAAACACACACATTTCAGTTCTTAACTGAAACGGACAAGGAACTTTATATCCAGCCTTCTGCTATTGCAGGGACAGCAGCACCACTCAGTGCTGAAGGGTTTAATAACACGTGAAGCAAGGAATTTGTGGGGATTTTAAATCCAAGTTTAAAATAGGATTTGCAGTGAATAGTGACTGTGATTGGCATGACTAAATCTGCATCAACTCTAGCACTTGTTAGCATCCTAAAACTTCTAGTAATATCAAAACACAGAGAAGAGGAGTCCGGCTGGCTGAGGAAGAGACGGTCTATTGCTCAAGACTGCCACTCATGTCAGTAGCAATCAAGAATTATTGCCATCTGAAGGCTGTCTGCATCACAAACGTGCTGGTTCAAAAAGGTGGGAGGCTACTTTTGATACTTCTTTCAGTAAAAGAAAAATGCTTTTGTTGTGTTTAGTGAAACTCCCAGTAAAGTTTCTCCACCCTGACGAAACCCTTCCCTCCTCTCCATGTGAGGCATAGGAATCCAGATCGCCCCCCACAAAAGGCCTATTATCCAGTCCATCTCTATTGGGGCCAAGACAGGATTGTTCCCACCAACCTAGAAGCTTTAAGGTCAGCCATGACCCTAATCAAAATATGTAGACAGATGCCCATGTTCCCAGTGGGATACTAACCAAAAGAAATTTTTAAGAAATTCATGCTATGGTTTGAAGTGCAAAGACATCAGTCAATAAACAATTACTGATTGTTTAATTCAGGGGTAGGCAACCTATGGCACGTGTGCCAAAGGCAGCACGCGAGCTGATTTTCAGGGGCACTCACACTGCCTGGGTCCTGGCCACCAGTCGGGGGGGCTCTGCATTTTAATTTAATTTTAAATGAAGCTTCTTAAACATTTTAAAAACCTTATTTACTTTACATACAATAGTTTCGTTATATATTATAGATTTATAGAAAGAGACCTTCTAAGAACGTTAAAATGTATTACTGGCACGCAAAACCTTAAATTAGAGTGAATAAATGAAGACTCGGCACACCACTTCTGAAAGGTTGCCGACCCCTGTATTGAAAGCAGTTCACAGATTGTGTCGTATTGCCATAGTTGTCAACAGATGGAACTCCTTGTAATGGAGCATGGGACCATATTTGGTACCCAAGGGGTCATCTTGTAGGAGATCATTTTCACTTTCTAAGCACATCTCCAACCCTATTCCCATTTAAAACTGCCCTTTTCCTACCAAGCAGAGTGAGCACTATACCTCTTTAACAGATGGGTACAAATGCAAGAATGCCAGAGAATCAGCCAATGCATTGTGTTGGAGTACTAGTAGCCAAGCTTTATATGAAAATTTCTACAAGAAGTAGAAAAATGCAATAATAGAGTCTTTACCACGGAGAGCAGCTTTCACTTGTGACATATCTGAGGATCGTCACTAAAGTAATTCCATGACACAAGCTGAGTTTTCAACTGAAAATCCTGGCTACATGAAGAAGCCCAGAAGGTGACCTGGCGCAAAAGCATATAGAATCTGGGGCAAGAGGAACTCCAGCTCTGAGTTCTCCTTCCTATTCAGTAACCAATGACACTGGGTTAGAGTTCAGCTGGCCCTGATCCTGCAATGGGGTCTGCAGGCCTAACACTCATGGTCACATTGGGGCCCAGGTTTGTTCTGAGACACATTTAGTCACCAGAGGCATAAATTCTTCATAGAACTTGAATAGTTTGTGACACATGTGCAAGGCAGTAGAAGAGAGATGATCATCAGCTAGAATATTAACAGATCAACCCTGATGCCTTCTGCCAAGTACCACTCGTTTCTAGGAGGGGAACAGAGCCAATAAGAAAAATCTTACTGTGGCATCAGCTCCAAGCCAACCAGGTCAACATCATCACAAAAGGCTTTCTCAGCCAGGAACTGGTTGAAAATTGGCTGAGGATAAATGTGGAGATCCGGAAACAGAGCTTTCCTACAAGGGACTAAGATCGAACTGCCTAGGGAGCACTACATATTTATTATAGAAAGAGCTGATTATAAAAACTATCCAAGCCATGTATTCCCTTGCCTGTAGCCAGCTACACGTTCTTGCTTTCACGCAGTTACAAGACAGAATATAGCAAGGCTGTATAAAAAACTCCAGAGAGCCTTATTCGTGAAGACAAACTACATTTTACAATGCAGGTATTTTGTTTTGCTAGCATTGTATTAGTTATTCAGTGGCCATTACTCATTATTTGCTTAGCACGGACAACCTGCTCAGCACTGTAGTCTACTTCAGCTACCAATGACTACCAGGGACTATTACAGCACCCAAAGATTAGCCGAGGGAGGAAAGACCAAATCATGTTCCTTTTTGATGGCTATGCCCCCGACTCTGGGAGCTGCGGTGAAGGCAGAACCCACGATGACAGCTCTATGCTATTGAAAGATGTCTTACTCTTGCGGGCTGCTTTCCCCCATTGGACAACCAGGACCATGATACCTGCTGCTACTCCCACTAGATCAGTGGTCCCCAAACTGTGGGGTGAGACCCCCTAGGGGGGCAGAGAGGAATGTCCTTGGTGGCATGATGGGCCTGGGCCAGCCCCGCAGGAGGGACGGGGAAGGAGTGCCACCCAGCCCCACTCTGCCCCCGGTTCTGTTACAGTCCCGGTGCCAGGCGCTCACACACCACAAGCCTGGTCACCTGCAGTAACCAGCCTCCTCCACTGGGGGGTGGGAAGAGCAGCAGCTGTTGCTGGAACCTGGAGGAGCACACAGGGACTGCTCCCCGCTCCTACCCCAAGCGTGGCTGCCCCTCCCCTGCCTGTCACCCTCTCATCCCCAGAGCACGGCTCCCCCTCCCCCATCCTGCCCCACTCACCCCTCCACCGCCTGAGTGTGGTTCCCCCTCCCCCATCCTGACCCCTTCACCCCAGCTCCCAGGGGGGCACAGACCAGGTAAGTGGGGGGCATGCGATTGAAAAAAGTTTGGGGATCACTGCACTAGAAAGTTAATGGTATAAAACAGCCTTTGACATCACTGGGAGATTGGTCCCCAAATGAAGCGCAATAGATTCATAGATTCATAGATTCTAGGACTGGAAGGGACCTCGAGAGGTCCCGCATGGCAGGACCAAATACTGTCCAAATCTTCCAACCTGGCTAGCTCACAGGTATTCAAAGAGATTAAACCATTTGGCCCAAGGGCAGTAGCCACCCCATTTGAGCTAAAGGGAAATCTTTTCATCCCAAAGCATCTTTGTAGACACGGGGAGCAGTACAGCATCGCCATTCATTCCTGACCATGGTTCATTCCTCCATTAAGCCCAGCTTGGTCATGTCCCTGCATTATGGTGTCCTGCCATCTAGTCACGATTGCCCTCTAGGTTGGGCTGACCTTGGTTGTGTTTGCATTATTTTCTTTGGCATCCTATCATCTGTTTGTCTTCTGGAGTGTCCCCACCAATGTAATCTTTTACGACTGTCACCAATCCCATACCCTGCTTTCACATCCTACTCTCCTAACTTCATCTGTCTTAAAATCATTTCATTTTACACCTGCCATCTTTTGAATCATAGAATATCAGGGTTGGAAGGGACCTCAGGAGGTCATCTAGTCCAACCCCCTGCTCAAAGCAGGCCCAATCCCCAGACAGATTTTTACCCCAGTTCCCTAAAAGGCCCCCTCAAGGATTGAACTCACAACCCTGGGTTTAGCAGGCCAATGCTCAAACCACTGAGCTATCCCTCCCCCCCATCTCTAGAAGAACTCATCTCTACTTCCTCCGGCCTTCTGATGTCTATTTCATTGAATCCAGCTTCTTCCAGACCATGGAGTAATACTGTTAGTACACTGGTTTGATAAATTTTCACTTTGGTACCAACCATAATGTTTTCATCAGTCCATAATTTTGTCAGCTTCCATACAGCACTGGTGGCTAAGGCCCATCTCCTTTAACCACATCCTTAATGGAAGCGTTGGAACTATCGAGCGTCCTCGGTACACATAAGATTCTACTTGTTCTACAACTTCACTGCTGCTACATTTCAAAACACTTTATATATTGTCCCTTTTCCAAGATGCAACCACTTCATCTTTTTGGAGTTTATTGTAAATCCAAGTTGCTTACACCAATTTTCCAAGGCAGTGAAGAGTATCATAATTACTTCTAACATGTCTGCCAGTTGTACAGTATCATCTGCATAAACTAAGGAGCTTAACTCTAGAGGGAAATAAAGACATTCTTCAAGAAACAATGTTTCCAATCAGGATAATATTTTCTTTCTCATGACCTGTAACTGAAACACGGCATGATGAATTTTCCTTAAACTTTGCAGAAACGTCCTCTGAGTAAACGTGGCAATATTCAGGCCAAAAGAATTTTCCAAACCAGTAGCAGTGAGATGCCAAGAGAGCTTTATATTGGCAGCTGGCTGCACTGTTGAGAAACCACGAGCTCCTTATATCAAGTACACAAGCACAAATGCACAATGACAATATTTTCCCTTCCTATGCAGTTATCCATCCTCAAAGCATTTTACAAATGTTACTTAGCTCAGCCTCCCAACATGGTGATATTGGGAAGTATCATTACACACATCCGCACCTACATATCACAGTGACTGGCATGCTATCAATATGAACATAGGTTTTATAGGTAGGGAGAGGCACCTAGAGGTTGTTTCTTGCCCAAGATCACACAGGAAGCTTATGGCAAAGCAACTGTGCAGCTAGCCCTGTGGGTGCTAACCAATTAATTGCAATAGAAAGCAGCTCAGCTCTCCGGACACTCAGGGTATGTCTACATGGCAGTCACAGGGTGTGTTTGCAGCTCATCTAGACATACCTGAGCTAGCTTAGATCTAGCTGGCTTGAGTACCGGAACAGAGAAGCTGTGGCAGCATGGGCTTTGGTATGGGTTGCACATACCCACACACAACCCTCTGTTGCCACAGCTTCACTGCTCCCAATACCTGAACTGGGTAGATTCAAGCTAACTTGAATATGTCTACATATGTCTACACCCTGTGATTGCAGTGTAAACACAGCCTCAGTCTTGTGCCTTAACCACAAAGCCATGCTTCCCCAGCCATCGTCCCTAACATGGCCCAGTATATATGCCTATGGTGTTCCCAGGGACACCAGTACACATGTGGAGTAATTCCACTGGCATCTGGATTTACAGCAGTGTAAACAAAAGCAAATCCGCCTCATTGAGATCTCCCTGCTCCCCTCACAGCTGGTTCCGGTGTTGCAGCTGCCTAGGACAGGAGAGGACAAGGGCAGATCAGAAAGTGTTCTCCCTGTGGCAGGGTTTGAAACTGAGAGGACGATCTGTTATTCTGCATGCTAGTGAAGGAAACTAGTCTGTGTCCGTTCATTAATATAGCAGGCGGCACAAGCTTCTAGGAGGCTGAGCCTCATGCAGACTGCCACACACATTAATATGGGGCCTACTCTCTCAGTACTCAATGTCTAAAGCAATGATAAGGAGATCAGATAACATCTATTTCTCTCCGTGCCTCTGAATCTGGGTGCACATGCATCTCTGCCTGGGTTGGCTTTTCTCTCACTCCAGAATCGAACAGCTCCTTCTCCAGACAGCTCACACTTCATTAGAGGCTTTCTGCTAATGTGGGGAGCGATAATCTGATACACTTTTTGTGGTCCATTTGATGGCTACTCTTCCGTGTTATATGACACTCATTTAAATGTAATGTAGCACTGAAGCTGCATTCCCATTGTTAGAGTTAATGAGTCGAGTTATTAGAAAGAAGATGCAATAAATTTAGCTCTAATGTAGCAATCTAAAAGATGTATTGGGTCCGGTTCTGGTTCCACTTTCTCACCTAATTTACCCTAACGTAACCCCACTGAAGTTGGGGTTAAAACAGTGATAAGAACTAGGCCCGCGGAGCATATTGTCCAATAGCAGCAGGGTATATTGATGGCGGAAACATCCCTTCCCACCCCTAATACCTTTTTACTCCTTAATGGTTCATTTTGTGCTGGTTTCACCCTCTAGTGGCTGGAGGCTTGAATGAATAATTGCAACCATGAGAAAGAAACATATCCTGCGACCAACACGGCTACAACACCACTGCAAACAACATAAATGCTACCATGGCTGTCATGCACATGGTCCATTTGCAGTATATAGGTTTACCACAAGAAATTCTGGAACTAAGGCACATGTAAACGCCTTCTCTTTATACAGTTATGTCACCCTTCCCACAAGCTCAGTGGTTTGAGCATTAGCCTGCTAAACCCAGAGTTGTGAGTTCAATCCTTGAGGGGGCCATCTGGGGATTTAGTTGGGGATTGGTCCTGCTTTGAGCAGGGGTTTGGACTAGATGACCTCCTGAGGTCCCTTCCAACCCTGATATTCTATGAAGACAAGTGACTAGATGTTAGAGAGAGGGTATCAGAAGGGGATAATTCAGGGCGAAGTGAGTGTTCAGAGTGGTTTCCCATCTTGAGTGATGGGAGAATTTCAGGAAATTACCATTTAGAAATCTTCTGGAATGTGTTTGTCCTGGCTCATACATGTATATACGTTACAGGCCGAGCTGGCAGAACTTCCCATTATTAAAGTTGCCCAACACTTGCTATTTTGAGACCCTGTAAATGCAATGCCACCTCTGGAGTGCCCCCCGTGGCCTGGACTGGCTCTGCAGTGCCCTGCCTCAGTTTCCTCTCTCTGATGGGGTTCCTTAAAAACTCCACCCAGTCCATATCATTTTAAAGTATTCCCTGTCTGGGGACCGGAGGGGGTTTCAATTTGTTTAGTCCTACACACATTAGTCCTCCAGGCCCCAAACTTCCCCCTAATCAAGGGATCCCACAGCCCTCCTTACTGGAGCAGATAGTACTTCATACCAGATTCAGCCAGGTGTCCCCTTCCGCCACCAGTTCCATAGTTCAGTTAGTTCTCTCTCCTTGAATCAAGACTTCCCAGCCCTCCTACCCAGAGCTAGCTTCACTCCTTCCAGGAACCAGTCTTGCTCTCTGCAATACTCACCGGCAGCTGCTTCCTCAGGCCAGCTATATCCTCCCAGGTTTCTGACCTACCTGGCTGGAATATTACTAGCTTTCCCTTAAGCACCTTGTTGTCCCTCAAGGCTGTCCCTCAAGTACGTAGGCCTGGCCTGAGTTAGTCACATGACCTTCCTGTCACATGACCAAAATCATTTTCCCACCTGGAGAGGTGAGCTGATCTTATCACAGGTGGGGCTGAGGCCTATCTCCCCTTAAGGAGCCAGCCACCCCATGACAAACCCTATTTTCAGTTGCTTATACCTTTAGCAAACTTTAACCACTTTAAGCTGAAATTTTCTGCGATGGATGTCTGCCTGAAGATTTTTGGGAAATTTCAGCCAAAACTGGTCAGCCATTTCTGAGAACGAGGCTAGAGAAAAACACGTTGTTTTCCCCATATTAAAAATTCTGGTGTCTGTTCTTTGAGAAGTTCTAGCACCCCCATGCTACAGAGCAGGGACTTGATATCCGGTCGGAGGGTGGCCTTTTGGTCAAGGATGTGCCTTTTGCCATCCCCGTGAAAATCTGCCCAAAGTTGGCCAAGATAGAAGCCTTTCTGGAAAAAAACCCCAAACAGTTTGCACATGCTCATGTAAGTGGGAGGATGATCCTGCTATTGTGGGGAACTTTCCTGGCTTATTCACTATCCCGGTGGAATGGGCTAGCGGAAGGATCTGAGTCCTCGCGCCCACTCCCTTTACCCAGAGGCCTCCCTGCCCTCGAGGGCTCCCTTTCCACTCTCCTGTGGGGCAGAGTCCTTGTAACCCCAACAAGGCTGGGCCAGGATTCCTGGGGGGCTCAGCCCCCAACCTTGTCGTGGTCACTTGGGACAGGGGCGAGGGCGTCCCCACGCCGAGGTGTTCTCTCCACTCTGGCCCAGGCCGCAGCTCCCGCTCACACGGAGGACGGGCCCCATGGGCTCCTGACTCCCTCATTGACCTGCCTGCCCTGTCAATCAGGCTGACCTGGAGTGCTGGCCTCTCCCCGTTGGCCCTGGGGACTGTCAGTCACAGGGTCCTGATTTCTTTTCTTCCCCTTTCTTTTGGTACTGGGAGATGGCCAGCCAAAAAAATCCACTAAATTTCAGTAAGGGGCCAACATTTTCATCATTTTGCTCCCCTCCAAGTCTCACTTTATGAGATCAGCCTTGCTCCCAAAGGCAAGAGAGATTGCTGCTTGTGTGTTATGGACAGGGTTCTCTGAAGCACCTCTCTCTCTCTTTCTCACACACACACACACCCCTCTTTTTAGGTCTGACATTTTAATCACATAAATGATTAAAGAATTGTTTCCCTCCTCCCTGTTCCGATGCTTTGATTCTGTTTGGTATTGAATCAAAGCGTGTGTGATCACCCCAACAGGATACACACACGCACAGGTGTGGTAAGGAATAATAGCTTCTGGGTGCTCATTGGTAGCTAACAATGACCTCCATCACATCCTGTTCTGCCACATCAAATAGCTCCCCTCACATGAGTCACAGGCAACATTTCTGTAGAGTTACAAACTCTGAATGATAGAAACAATGGTGAGGAACACAGAGCAGATTCCTGTGGGGGGACTGCCAGGTCCAGACTTGGTGGATTCAGTACAGTTCCCCATAGATCTAAACAGATATTCTGACAGGTAGGTTTCCTCTCCTCACTTTTACTGTACATAAGAGTTAGTTGGATGAATTAATTTTGCCTAATTTTGAAAATTAGTTTAAATTTTTAATCGTGTTTAATAGATATGTTACACATCCTGAGATGTTCTCTCCCTCTCTCGTGACAAACTGTGAAATGTTCAGTTTTTGCCACAAAGCACCAATACCCTCTCCCAGTTCTAAGTACCACTAAGATGTCAAACAGAGGTGCTGAGCAGATGTAGACAGAGGCTAGGTCTACTCTACAGCGGGGTTCCGACCTAAGATACGCAACTTCAGCTACGTGAATACCGTAGCTGAAGTTGCGTATTTTAGGTCGGCTTACCTGGCGGTGAGGACGGGGGAAAGCCGACCGCTGCCGCGCTGCCGCCGACTCCGCTGCCGCCTCTTGCCGAGGTGGATTTCCGGAGTCGACGGCAGAGCGATCAGGGATCGATTTTACCGCATCCTCACGAGACGCGGTAAGTCGATCCCCGATAGACTGATTGCTACCCGCTGGATCGGCGGGTAATGAAGACATACCCAGAGATCAGACGGCACCTTTTCCAAGAACCCTAGCCCCCTGGCCAAACCTCCAGTCTGAGTAACTATATTCTGCCTACCTAAAATTCCTTTTGCAGTTTGGATTGGATACAGGATTCTTGCCACTCAGTCTCCTAATTTTTTTTTTCATGTTGGTGGGCACTAGTCAACAGTTGCTGTGTTCTTCCCCAGAAGTGACTGCATTTTACAGCAGGATGAAGTTATTTGTCTGAAGAAGTCACTGCTCTACATACAGTTCACAAAGCACTTTTGAATCCAAGACATTATAGAAATGCACATTATGAAATAATAATCCCAGCCACTATTAAAGTGGTTTGAAAATGGGAAAGGCCCACACAACCTGCAGAGTTCAGTAAGGGCGGGGCTGAGGCTGCCCCTTAATGTCCTTATAATGGCAGCATGGAGGAGGCTGTTGCTGATCAGCTACAAGTTTTTATTGCTGGTGACTGCAATTAACAAGCAATTTCCTTTCAGCAGCAAAGGAAAATATAAATATTACGGTTGTGCGCATATGTCTTTGATTAAAGTAATTGTGTATGTTGATGCAAATAGTGTCCTGGTGGGAGGGGGATAGCACTGCAATCTTTGGTGTCACCAAAATGCACACGACTTATCTACACATAGGGGGGCAATCTCACCCTTCCCCCTTTTTTAAAACTGATTATATCAAACAGATTAGTCCAGTAAAGGAGCTTCCTACATACTTCCTGGAACAGGTGACTCATGCCTGCTGACTCAGCATTTGAAATTGGCTGATCTTATGGGGTGAGAAGAAATTGTTGGTACCTCTGTTGAATGCAGCTTGATTTGCTTTGGTTACTTTGCTAGCTAGGCAGAGCTTTGCTTTCCCATTTTGCAAAACAGGCAAACGTTCTAGTGTGGTGTTTGGAACGCCTGCAGAAGCATGAGCTGTAACTAAGAAGGGTGAACACTCAGCTGTCTGGAATGAAAGTCAGGAAGGAAAAATTTAGGCTGAATAGCAGGAAGAAAAACCTACTTGCTACCAAGACCTACTGGGCTGTAAAACAGCCTCAAGGGAACAGATGGAATCTTCATCACTTGAAATATTTAAAACGAGATGGGCAAAACAATAGAAAATGTACAATAATCATGCATTGGCCCCAGGGAGAGTTTAATTGACTAAGACCTGCTAGTGGTTTTTCATATCTAAGGGCTGGGATTCTGGTATTGTATCACACAATGAATTTTTCAAATTAAGGACAACCTTTCACTCCATGATTCATGCTGTCCAGCTGTTGCTAGAAGTGTTAGGATTTTCAATACACAGAGACCATCCAGATACTTTCAGTATAAATGATGTGGTTTAGGTTAAAGGAAAGACAGCAAAACAAGAAAGAACAGAAGTAAAGCCTCCAGGCAAGAACAGTGTGCGTCTTCCCTCTGTAACATGCTGCATCTGCTCGCCTACACAAAATGGCAACTGCCACTGCAGACACCCTAGAAATGTAAAAGATGCAATACAGAGAAAATCAGGCTATAACAACTGTAGCTAGCTGCACCACATTTGGCTCTACAACTCTGCCCTAGCAAGTCTGGATTCGTTGCGCATGAAGCGTTCCCATTGACATTAATGGAAGCTTAAGGCTGGTTTCAAGTGCAGAACATAGCTTGAAGACCCACACTGCAGACTGAACATCCACAGTATTACTTCAAGAGCAGCATTGTGTAAAGCATCCAATACAGAGAGATTCAGGCTTAATATTAACAAAACAAAACATATTAAAGGGGTACTGGGTTATCTCAGAATTAAAGGGGATGGACACCCAATTGCTGTTCAGTTCCTTATTTCTAATTGAAGATGAGGGCCTGGAAATAATTAAATCCAGTGTTAAAATAGAAATCAGACCTTCCAGAATACTCTGTTTACTTTCCAGAGAGCAGGGGCAGGTTGTATTAAAATTCCAAGCGTCAACACTTGTAGCTTTGATCCTTGCAACTGTTTAAATGCTGGCCCAGCACAGTGAAGTCATGTTGCACTAGACTAGTGCATGTGACCATAACTCCCCGTGAGAAAGTAGCATACCCGAGAAAGAAAGTCTCATTCATTCCAAGAGGTAGAGGCCTGTCTCTTCGGTCTCAAAGGTTTGATTCCTGATGAAGACCATGTGTGGGCTGTATATATATGGCCATGGTTTGTTATCTGAACATTTGCATGGTAAGCTTATGTGCACATATTGCAATAGTATTAGGCAATGGTTTTACCATAGAATCAAGGAGCCCTAGTCATGGAGTGGGACCCCATTGTGCTAGGTGCTGTACAAACACAGAACAAAAAGACAGTCCCTGACCCAAAGAGCTTACACTCAGAGTAAAAGACAAGAGACAACAGGTGGATACAAACGGGGAGTACAAGGAACAATGTTGCTCAGCGTGTAAGCGCCAGTAGCAATACACTATGGTGCTGCAGACAGAGCAAGGAAAACTATGGGGCCCCCCCATTGTTGCCCACATGCCGTGCCATGTGATCAAACCACTGGTTGATATTACAGGCCTGGGATCAAAGTTCCACCCAAGGATCTGAAAACAACGAATCCACACAACTTCCCTGTCGGGAAGGTTAATACCATTATGCTTAGCTATGGGGAGTCTGAAGCAGAGATTAAGTGACTTGCCCAAGGTCACATGTTCAATTCCCAGTGCTGCATGGGACTTGCTCTGTCTCCTACACCCCTGCTCTCTAGCATCTGGGTCACAGCTTAAGAGCTAATGCACAGAAGCCAACCATGCTAACGCAGAGAAACAGGGAGGAGGCATGTAGACAAATAAGCTCATTTGAATAGCTAGCTTGATCACCAGCGATGACTCATTTGACAACACATCATCGATGAGGGAGAGAATAGCTCCTAGGCATCCGGAGACAACTCTTTCTACAGGGGAGAGCGAGTGTTCCATGACCTGGGAATGTGTATCTTATCCTACCTCCAGGCTGCTGCTGTGTGGCATGTATTAAAGTGCTGTAGATGAAAGAGGGGGAGAAAAATAACACACAGAGGCTGTATCCATCTACTTAGAAAGTAGAACAACCAGCCACTGCATCCTGCCATGAAAGGGAAGTATCTGGCTAAAGGCTGAACTGGAAAGATTGTGTCCAGGAGCCGTCACACAGGATTCTACCCTGGAAGGGAAAGAGGCACAAGAGAGGCAGCTGCATTGATCTGGTCCCATTTAGATGGACACAGGAGTCCTCAACAGGTGCTTTTGTGTGTCACCGTAAGCAACGTTGCTTTCCTGTTTCTATCTCTTTGCCCATCCAAGTGCACTAAGCTGCCTTTCTAACCCTAACTGAAACAAGACGGATTAGAACACACGTAGCCAGAAAACCCAAGAAAAGGGTCGCAGAGCCGTGCCCATCTGCCCCCAGCAAGCACCTCATCAATCTGAAGTTAACCAGGGATTTCTCCTTGGAAAGCAGCCCCCAGCCAATACAGCACCATGGATCGGTTCCGGATGATCTTCCAATACTTCCAGTCCAATTCTGAGTCGGTGATGAATGGGATCTGTGGGCTGCTAGCCCTGGCTAGCGTGAAGATGTATACTTCCTTTGACTTTAACTGCCCCTGCCTGCCCAAGTACAACATGGCTTACGGTTTGGGGATCATGTTTCTGCCCCCCACGGCCCTCTTTCTCTGTGGTCTCATTCTCAACAGACAGTCTCTGGTGATGCTGGAGGAGTGGAAAAGACCTACTGGGGGCAGAAAGAAGGATCTGGCCATCATCAGGTGAGGGATTCACCACTGTGAGTCGTTTTGCCCCCTTTGCCTCTCCTCCAGCCCTCTTGTTTGTTACATCTTTATCTCCCTGATACTTAGCTTTGTCCTAAACGGAGCTCCTTAGAAGTTCCCTCTTAAACACCTTGAACGCCGGCTGCTCATTAGTGAGCTCGGCACTGATGATTTACAACAGATTGTGTGAGTCCGGGAGCACAGTGATTCTATGAATACCTTCAAGGTAACCACAATATAAATGAAGGCAGAGAATAATTCTGAGTCCCGGAAAAAGATAACAATACTAATATCTAGCTCTTATACAGCGCCTTTCAACAATAGAGCTCAAAGTGCTTCACAATCTTTAATGTATTTATACCACAAGCAGGTGTGGCCTGAAGCTAAGGAAGGCAACATTTAGGCTACACAATAGAGAAAGTTCTCTGCTTGCTGCCCCTAGCACCCCCCGCCTTTACTTCCCTGGCTTAAAGGGAAAAAAATGACACACAGGCTCAGATTCTGACCTCAGTTACTCCATATGCACACCGATGTAATTCTATGGAGTTACTCCTGATTTACACCGGTGTAAGAGAGAGGAGAATCAGGCTCATGAAACTTAATAAAATTAGTGAAGAGTGCACAAGGGATAAATGATTAAAGGATGTCCAATGGCATTAAACACTCAATTGCAGCTCAGTGTTGGTAACTCCATGGATAGATAATACAGACACAGAACAGCAGTTTTTGGCACAACTGGGGTTTGAGTATGATTTTTCTTCCCCTCACCGCAATAGAAAATAGCAATGTTACATTCCTGAAGTCTTTACAGAGGGTTTACTACCAGGGGAAGTTTCCCCACCTTCTGTACCTCAGAGATCCTCACAAACTATTGTCTTGCACCAGAAGCATTTTTCCTCATCCTGTTTCCAGCAAGTCCAGTTTTAGATGCCATCCAAAAATGAGGATAATGTCCAGGCCCAGACTGTGGTACCTTGACTCAAACTGCCCAGCGTAGTACCTTACTCCACGAAATCAACGGGACGACTCATGGAGCACGGTGCTGCCCAGCGTGAGCAAAGGTGGCAAACCCTGGCTCCCTACTCAGCCCCAGAAATATGCATGGTGTTTTAAAGAGAAATAGAAGAAATTAACATGGAAGACCTTATACCATAAGGCAGAGGTGGGCAAACTACAGCCCGTGGGCCACATCTGGCCCGCGGGACCGTCCTGCCCGGCCCTTGAGCTCCCGACCAGGGAGGCTAGCCCCTGGCCCCTCCCGCACAGCCTCAGCTTGCCGTGCCACCAGTGCTCTGGGCGGCGTGGTGGTGAGCTCCTGCTGGGCAGCGCGGAGGCGTAGCTGGCTCCAGCCGGGCGGCGCGGCTGCCAGTCCTGCTGCTCTGAGCAGCATGGTAAGGGGGCGCGGAGCAGGGGGGCGGTTGGATGGGGCGGAGGTTCTGGGGGGCGGTCAGGGGACGGGGAACAGGGGGGGTTGGATAGGTGTGGGAGTCCTGGGGGGCCTGTCAGGGGGCGGAGGTGTGGATAGAGGTCGGGGCAATCAGGGGACAGGGAGCAGGGGGGTTGGATAGGGGGTGGGGTCCCAGGAAGGGACGGTCAGGGGACAAGGAGCAGGGGAGGTTGGATGGGTTGGGGGTTCTGAGGAGGGCAGTCAGGGGGTGGGAAGTGGGAGGGGGCGGGGGCCAGGCTGTTTGGGGAGGCACAGCCTTCCCTACCCGGCCCTCCATACAGTTTCGGAACCCCGATGTGGCCCTCAGGCCAAAAAGTTTGCCCACCCCGCCATAAGGGCTCAAGACTGCAAATACTCCCTACCAGGCATAGTACTTCCCCCTGTGAGCAATGTTCCCACTGACTTCTGTGGGACTAATCACAGCAGTAAGCATTTGCAGGATCAAGCAAAGACAATATTTTCTGTAGTCTTTACAGAAAGTAAAGACAACAGGAAATGGGTGGGGGGGGGGTGCTCTTGGGGGAAGTTCCAGCAAGACAATTGTGTGGTCATTTCGATTCATTGTGCATGGTTTTTTATTGTTTTTTTTTAAACTTTATGGGGATGTTTATAAACTAAAGCAAGAATGATTGTAGTAATTTTTTTGCGGGGGGGGGGTTAGACGTGATGGACGCAAGGAAGGGGTGAAAGAGCAGAGGTGATATTTTAGGGAGGGGCTGAAGGGGGGGAGAGAAAGAGGGAAGAGAGGAAAGGGAGTTGACAGAGAATCATGCACGGAATATGCAAGAGTATCCTTAATCAGGCACAATCCTTGTTTGTTTCTTGATGAAACCTTAAATAACAGATACTCGCAGCACCCATGCATAATCTTACTACTTTGGTCAGTATGCGAAGAGCATTTAGGCAATGGAATAGATTCCCAAAGAAAGGGTCAAGACAACATCATTGCAGAGATTCAAGAACAGAGAAGACATTAGCTGGAAAAATGCTGGCAAAAGCCAAGCTGGGCTAAATGGTATTCCTTGGCCAATACTATTGCTACCTGTGCCAATTCAGTTCTGTGGATAAGTAGAAGGCTTCATCTCCAGGGACATCAGGCTGACACCAGTTCATATTTCCCTCTCCTGCACACAGGTACATGTGCTCCTCCATCATGCAGCGAGCCATGATTGCTCCCGTCATCTGGATCATCGTCACCCTCCTTGATGGGAAATGCTTCGTCTGTGCTTTCAGCGCCTCCGTCGACCCTGAAAAGTTTGTGGGGTTTGCCAACGTCACCCCGACCCAGACGCAGCTCTTGCTCTCCAAAGTGCCCTGCAAAGATGACGAGCTCGTGAAGAACAACCCTGCCAGGAAGGCGATCTCCAGGTACCTGAAATGCTGGTCACAAGTAAGTCAGAGGTTTTTCTGGGAGCCTTTCAAAGGGTCTGTAGAACAGGTCAAAGAACCACAAGCCTGCACCTACTCCTCTGGAGTCAGGGAGAGTTTTGGCACTGACTAAAGTGGGAACCAAACTGAGCTCCATTTCTTTGACATTCAGAAATACCATCTTCATGATCATTTCCGCAGGAGTCCCCCCATGTTGGGTAGTAGAAAAAAGCACTGGCACCTAGATTCTGGGGGGCACTGGTGATTTAGAAATGTGAATAAAAATGAGGATGTTCATACCAAAAATAGTGATATGCTCTTCTTCTAAAGCCCTTTTCAGAAGCTTTTGGGGGGAGGGATAGCTCAGTGGTTTGAGCATTGGCCTGCTAAACCCAGGGTTGTGAGTTCCCTCCTTGAGGGGCCACTTGGGGATCTAGGGCAAAAATCAGTACTTGGTCCTGCTAGTGAAGGCAGGGGGCTGGACTCAATGACCTTTCAAGGTCCCTTCCAGTTCTAGGAAATGGGATATCTCCATTAATTAAAAAAAAATTATTATTAAATTAATTAAGAATCAAGGAGGTTACAACTCTTTTACAAACTTTAAATCTCACAACTCCCTTATGAGGAAAGAGACCCAGAGAGGTGAAGTGACTTGCCCAAGGTCCATACAACGAGTCTATGGCAGAGCTAAGAACAGACCCAAGGAATCCTGTACGTTAGTCCACCGCTCTATACAAAGATCATACATCAGGCTGGGGATCTGATGGAGTAATGCTAGTGAAAAGCCAAGGGTTAATCAATTTCTCTCAAAGGAAGTTACAGCTGGTTTAACTTTGAGCCTTTTCAGGAGCGTGTGTCATAGCTCCTTGCAAACTCCGGACAATTCACTGACGACGGAGTTGACTTCTCCTAATTTCTATGAACTCTTGGGGGCCAACTACCCCTTCAGATTTGCAAGAAACTCTCACTGAAGCTAATGTGGGTGGTCAATGTACATCAGGGGGATAATCAGGTGCTTTAATTTCCCCCCCTGACATTCCATCCCATTATACACACACACCTGAGATTGTACGTGCACTGAAAATCGTCTAGGCTTTAGGAGATTCTAGTGGTCAGACCAGATACCTGGCAACCAGGGCCATCCCTAGCTATTCTGGGGCCCTACGCAGCCCCAGGCCTCTGCGGCGGGGGAACGGGGGGGGAAGAACCAGAGTAGGGGCTGAAGCAGCACGCAGCTGCGCAGGGCACCAGGTGCCCCAAATTTCCTGCTCATACGCAGCTGCGTACTTTGCGTATGAGTAAGGACGGCCCTGCTGGCAACCCTGTAAAAGGCAGGCCCAGCACCAGGTCTGCAGGGACTAACCTTGACAAAGGTCTGTCAGACCTGGCCTATGCCCACTCCCACCCCTTTCCAGCCCTCGCCTGATTAGGAACTCCAGTTGTGCTCAACTGTAGATTAGCGATGGGTGGATAAAATGCCCTATGCCCATTAGGCCATTCACGGGGCTCTAGAAGGGCTCAGCCTTCCCATGGCGTATAAACTCTTCGAGGTGTAGTTGGCTGGATTTTGTGGCTAGAATTGGGTTGCCAATTTTGGCTGGACATATTCCTGGCGATTTCATCACATGACATAATCTTGAATTAAAGATTAATCTATAATTCCTGGAGACACCAGGACAGTCCTGGAAGGTTGGCGACCCCAGGCTAGAACTTGAACCAGAACCCAGACATCTTCCCACTTCCCCACTCCTGCTTAAAATCTCGGTTTGAGCTAAGGGTTATACAGGCAAACAGCAAGTATATTACACTGATGTCAGTGTCACTCCCGGTGCCTTTCATCCTGCCTCAATGCTTCCTTCCTTATCGCCCAGGCCCTTGGCTGGAGTGTTCTGCTGATCCTTATTGTGGTAGCCTTCCTTGCCCGGTCGCTCAGACCCTGCTTTAATCAGGCTGCCTTCCTGCAGACACGCTACTGGAGCAACTACATCGACATCGAGCAAAAGATCTTCGACGAAACCTGCTGCGAGCATGCCCGGGACTTCGCCCACAAGTGCATCCTCCACTTCTTCGAAAGCATGCAGCAGGAAATCAAACTGCGGCGTTTCAATGCGCCCAGGGAGGAGGCCGACCGGGGAGAAGGGGAAGAAGATCACCTGCGGGGAATCACAGACCAGGAGCAGATGAATGAGCTTCTGAAATCATGGTACTACAGCAAGCCCCCCCTGGATGTCAGCCAGGCAACCCAGCGGCAGCAGTCTGTGGGCAGGGAGAGACTGTCCGTGCCCTGGGCAGATAGCTTGAGTAACAGGGGGAATGCACCAGAAAAGCCCAAAACCTCCAGACAAACCGATGTTTAAAAGGGTCCCTGTCACACCAAGAAGGCACCAAAATGTGTCTTCCTTAAAAGCGAAGTCAGTCCCACGTAGCAACAGTGGAGGATGAGGTGACTGATAGACTAGACAGACCTGCATACGCAAGTGTGCAAACTGGCCCAAGCTTGGAACCTTGCAACCCAAAAGGCAAATGTTTCAGTACATTATGAGCAAGAGAAGACAAGGTTAAAATGGAAACACTTTTGTAGCCCTTAGGGCAGTGGCCTGTGTAGTCCATGATTCCTCATGGAATCGGCTGGGGAACCCACCCCTTGCTGTAAAGCTGTACTCTACAAAGCTTTTATAACCCATGCACACTCAGCGTGGTGCTCTGCCCGTCTCATCGTGGCTGGACCACATAAAGAGGTTGAGTCTGCTACACCATTGGCTATTAGAGCTGAATCTTTCAGCACAGGCAGTACAGGCTCTTGCTTTAAGATCCAGAGGTTCCAGGGTTGAACCCCTCTGCTGACTCACCCAGAGTCACTGTTTTACACTTTCATTGTAATAAAAAATGTCTAAGACCTTATGGTTGTGAGAAAAAAAGCTTCCAGATAAAAGTTTAATCAGTGTAGTAACATCTGCCTGAGTCTGCAGACAGCCTCAAACAATAGCTTTGAGAGGTGTGAGTTGCTCCCACATATGTCACTGGAGAGTGTTAACTTTTAAAACCTAATTAGGAAAGTTAACAGTGCTGACACAAAATTATTTCACTGCTCAGTTTTTAACAGACAATTAACACGGTTACCCAAAAACCCCTAATGTCCTCCCATATTCCGAAAGCTCTAACTGCCCCAAAGCCAGCAGTTAAACCCTCCAGTTTCCCCACTAACAAACCCACAGGTCTGCATTTTCAATGCAAAAATATAGCAGCACTTTGAAAGTTAACAGTTACGGGTCAGCACAAAGATAATTGACCATGATGTCAGACCAACATCGCAGGTGTTACTGTACTGCCTGGGTTTATTCATTTTCAGAACAAACTCAAGAAAACCCTTCATCGCCATTTTTTAAATGTATCCAAAGTTGCTACAGAAACCAATGGCTCTTTGCCACTGAATTTAGATGCAGCATGCTGCTGGGAATGCAGTGATTTGCCGGCTGCAGAGTCCAGCAGGCGCCACTCAAACTGGACTCTAGCTGCAGAATTTGGATCCAGATTTCAACCACCACAAGATTTTGGGGGTCATTGTAGGTGGGGTTTTGATTCAGGCCTATCTAACAGGAGCGCCACTAACAGGGACAGAGTTAAGGTCATCCGAGTGCCTCAGTTGTGCATTTCCATACCTACTTTCAACTATTCAGGATTCTTTAAAATTTAACCTTAATGCTGATTTCCCTGGATTTCTGATGTTGATAGCATTGTCAGGTTGTTTTAAGCCTTAAATTACTGATATTGACTTTCAACCTTAATGCCAGTTTAACCAAGGTTTGTGTCCAGCACCGCTGTCTCCATCCCTTAAAGCATGAAACAGGGACTCCAGGGGGAAACAGGCCAGTCAGGGAGAAATCAGAACCTGCCAACATCTTGCGACTAACTTAAACATTAGAATTTAAAATTTACATCAATGATGGCGTCATTAGGCCTATATATGAACCAGAGTTCTTCCATGTTT